>NC_092822.1:8105000-8192500 GCF_023375885.2 Dermacentor andersoni
ACCTGCAAGGTATGGTACCATTGGAATTTAGCTCAATTTGATTCTTCGTTTAGCGTTATCAGTAAACATAGGAGCTCATTGTCAACATCATTCAATCACTATTGAGAAGTCTGTGACCTCATTCACAAGGTAAATTTATTTGCCAATAAATTAAAATTTGTAATGTTCCACCATTGACGTTGCATCAGGAAGTGCTTCCTTTTTGCTTCCTGCAAGTTCCTAAAATTTGCTGAATCAATGTCAACATGTGTTATAAGTTTTGGGATGAAAATCAAATGTCATGGGAATGGAAAAAGTCTACAAAATCAACATTCAGCCAAAGCTAATAATGTAGCTGCAAGCTTGAAGCCCTAATGACACGTGCAAACATTTACACTAAGAGCAAGATTACTTGTGCCGCACAGCTCTCCTTTAAAGGTAAAGTCAGGACAAGCTCTGGCTTTACCTCTTCTTGTGGAGAAAGGTGCAAGGCGGTTACTCCAGAATTTTACAGCAGAGTGGCGGTTGTGACTACATGCTGGGAAGAATGTCCGCTTAAAATGTAGACAAAATTCATTGAGAGAACCATTGGAGCTAGCTTAACAAAACTTGTAGTAAATGCTAGATATTTCAGTGGTAACATTTGTGTGTAACAAGTGGGAAACTAAGAGCGTGCCATGTCATAATTATAGGGCATGCCAAGGTGAAAGTTTGTTGGAATAAAGTGCGTCTTGGGAGGAAGAATATAAAATTTGTGCTAATTGGGAGTTTCAGTGTTTGTCGCAGAATTGAAAATGATTTGGCTCTTCATGTTACACTAATTTAGGTACATATGCGGAAACATTGTGCCACTTGGCTTTGTGCATGACACTCTCCCACGACAAGAGAACCCAGATGCTCAGACAGTTATCACTCAGTGATATTCGGAGGTATATGTTTATATATGCGCCAAACGTGCTGATCGCTGCTTGGGAGTCTCGGTAGCACAGCTGCGTTGTTTGGCACCATCGACATCAGTTAGTCTTTGAACAAGCCATTCAGGCCATTGCATTGCATTGCTTCCAGTGTTTCTGCTTTGTCTGTCTTGGATTGAACTTTCTGAGACGTGACACAACATCGGCACGGCAATCGAACCAATCAGCGCTACTCCAATGCCCTGGCCACCCTTTTACTCCAACGAACTGACAGAGCACTCCAATTCGAATTCAAATTTATTACATATATTAGATATAGTGCATAGTGTCACATATACAGAAAGAGGCCCCAAGATTTAATCACCATTGGCAGGACCTCCTGTGCAATTAAAATGGGTGCAATTGCAAAGTAAAAAGCAAAGGAAGGAGAGCATAAATTAAAAAAAAATGCATCTATAACTGCATCAAAACACCGACTTCAACACTTCAATAATGTTCATTAGTAGATGGGTTTATGGTCTAAAAACATTATTTTCGCTTATTGCGATAACAATTACATGGACACTCCAGGCCGTCGCTGTCGCCCTGAGGTTCCGCATGAGTGAAAGCGTGTGAGGGTGAGCCGGCGAACGCGGTTCAATCTCGCGTGCGCGAGCGAAGAACGCGGTCGTGCGCTCATCTGTGGCGCGCGAGGATGCCTTGGAACACGCACCTATAAAGCGAGATATAAGAAGGAAGAAGAAGCATGTGCTTGCTGCGGTAAAGCTAGGGAGACTATGCGTACATATTAAAACAAAGGCAGAACGAGCCGTAGCTATGCTCCGCCGGCTCAGCCACCGTCGCTCTGGACTACGCAGGGATACCTTACTGATGATATATAAAATGTATGTTCGGCCCATATTAGAATTCGGCTGCGTGATACTTTCCGGTGGCCCCGCCTACAAAATTAAACCTCTCATACTTTTAGAAAGAGAAGCTCTACGGTCATGCCTCGGGCTTCCTAGATTTGTTGCCAATGCTGTTTTATATCAGGAAGCTCATATACCCACCCTAGATTGCAGATTCCGCATGCTTACGGTTCAGACATTTTTAAAAATTTATGAGTTTTCAAAAAGACGTACGCAATATGCCTTTATCACTGAACCTGCTGAGTTTTTCCAAGTATCGTGGTCGAGATTGCACAGCCCTCAGATAGTATTCGTACAAGCACAGTTACAAAAACTGGATGTATCCATACGCCAAGTTTACCATTCAAATGATGCCTTTACAGACCTCAAAATTGAGTTCGAGGACATATTTCCTAATCATGCAAAACTATTACCAAGGCAATGTTTAATTAATATCTTACACGGCCACCTGCACCAGCTAACCACTGACAACGTAGTAGCTACTGACGCTTCTGTTTGCAATGAGAAGGCAGGAGTGGGGATCTTCTCTGAATCTCTTCAATGGTACTACTCCCTTCGCCTTCCCGACTTCACACCTATATTTCAGGCAGAACTATTAGCGATTATATTAGCATTACGAAAACTCCCCCAAAAAGACCCATTAGCTGTTATCGTGACCGATTCGCTATCTGTATGCACCGCACTAACTGCATCATTAAATTCAGCAATTCAAAGAACATTTCGTTCCATGATACCTCCGTACTTACGAAAAGTATGTTTGCTTTGGGTACCGGGACATCGTGGGTTGCACTTGAATGAAATGGCAGATTCACTCGCACGAGCATCCCTTAACGGCCCTATAATATCTGTTTTGCCGACATCAGCTTATGTCACCGCGGCAAGGTACAGAAATTTCGCTATATCTCAAAATTCTGCAATATCCATGCTAACACCGTTTTCTGAATTCTACCATCTTGGCTTCCCATGGAATATTAATTGGTGTCCTTCAAGGCAATTGGAAGTATCTATTACAAAATTGAGATGCCGTATACCTCCTCTAAATTTTTACTTACACAGGTCTGGTCTCGCGATGTCCCCTCTATGTTCTTATTGCAGTGCCCCTGAAACTATCGAACATTATTTTCTCTCATGCCGCCGCTTTCTAAGACAAAGAAGAATATTAGAATACTCATTTACCAAACTTGGCCTATCACTAACCTCGACAAACATTCTTTCGTTTGGGGCAACTTCACTGGGAACCAGCCACAGGGATGCTTTTCTTGCTGTTTACAATTTTATTAGAGAGACAAAAAGAGTACCTTGCTGATTTTCTACAATTATCCATAGTTTCTATTACTTAATTTCTTTACGTTAAATTATTTTATCAAAATTCTTACCATTACTTTCATTGCAAGTCTAAATTACAGTTCTATCGTCCCACGCTCCACTATTCACATCTAGTTTCTCTATACTTCTAACCTTACGGAAAACCGCCTGCTTCTTGGCCAATCCCCCATAGTGGGTACGCGCCACTGTCTGGGACACAAGACAAGACAAGACAAGACTATGGAGCAGGTTTTATTAGAATGTGAAGACGTCTGCCCAGTGGTCGATTTAGGCACCACTGGCCTCCTTGAAGTCCTTGGGTTCAGCGAGAGCAGTGGAAAAGTAAACATGTCCGCAGTAGGGATTAGTAAGAGACGATTGGAGGATTGGTGGAAGAAAAGTAGGGAAACGACAAAAAACGGAGACGTACAAAAGCACAGTACCCGCCGTGGTTGCTCAGTGGCTATGGTGTTAGGCTGCTGAGCACGAGGTCGCGGGATCGAATCCCGGCCACGGCGGCCGCATTTCGATGGGGGCGAAATGCGAAAACACCCGTGTACTTAGATTTAGGTGCACGTTAAAGAACCTCAGGTGGTCGAAATTTCCGGAGTCCACTACGGCGTGCCTCATAATCAGAAAGTGGTTTTGGCACGTAAAACCCCATAATTTAATTTTTTTTTAACAAAAGCACAGTTCACAATAGGGGATCAGAAAATTTGGTTGTGGGAGTTCATTTTTTTATTGTTTAACCTAGGTAGGACATTAGGCAGTATAATAAGAGCTTGTTGGCGCAACCCACCGCCCCGTTCCAAAGAGGACGCTCATAACATCTATCCATCGAGGCAGCGGCATAGAGTTTAAACAGCGCCGTGGTTTAAACTCTATGGGCAGTGGAGGTCAGGCGAGGGAGGAGGGGCGTTCTTCTCCGGCAGCCGCCAGGGTGTCTTGATGTCCTCCCCGCCCGCTCCATACAGAGTGGGCGTCTACTACGACGTTGGCCAGGCACATCGCAGACGCCGTAGGGACGCGTTTCCGGCGCTCGTGTGTCTTGAAAGCAATGTGCGACGTTGCCAAAGTACATGTCCGCGCGGGCCTCATCTTCAAAGCGATATGCGATGTTTCCAGAGTGCGCGTAGTGCCGGTAGCTTCGTACGCGCTGTGCTTTCGACGTCTCGTTCGCGTTGGAGCGACAGATGCACGGAGGTCAATTGGCCCGCGGCTGCTGCCGCGATTCCTAACCTCCAGCCAGGCACGTACCCAGGGGGGGGGGCGGGGGGGCTGGGGGGGCCCGGGCCCCCCTAAATCAAGTGGCATACCCCCCCCCCCCCCTTCCTCCCCACCCACGCCACCACTCCTCACACATTCCTAAAGCGCCGCCAGATCAATGTTGAGACTTGGCAGCTGTTCATCGGTCAGCATTATGTTGCTTTTTTCACTCCTTTTAGATGGCGGTAGTTATCGGCATCTCTTGTAATGTGAAGGACAGTTTTCTCATAGATTCCGCACCCGCGCGATTAACTGGAGATGCGTTCAGTTGTCACCATCTATTCAACCGTCACGCGCATAGCTGTTGCTTTTGTTAGTTCAATCTTCTTTGTTTAGGCTGATCCTGGCACTAGGAGAGGGATGCGGCTGTTACTCAGCTGGTCTGTACTCTCATGGAACGAGTTGCGGCCGGAGAAAACGCCAATTGCGTTTAACTTTTCCCTTTGCTTCATTATTTCCTTGAGTTACGGCTCGCCGCGACGCTGGCAGATGCCCGGAACCATATACACGTGATATAGGTTAGATAAGGTGGGAAATAAAATAATATGAAAGAGCGTCCATCATGAAACCCTGCAATAACCCTTAAACCCATAAGCAAGATGACTGTCGTCCGTTACCTTGTCTGTTTTTCCCTAATTATATAGCACTTTTCGTGCAAAATTGGCAACTGGAAACAAAATCGCAAGGAGTTGAGAAATTAAGCGATCTACTAAGGGAGAGAGCCAAGGCAACAACCAAACTGCAAGCAAAAGCGAATAATAAAAAAGTTAACCGTTGTTTATGAGAATATTTATGGATGAACATCTCTTTATTTAAAAAGGAAGTAGAGAAAACGCCGCCGGAAGTGGAGAACAATTACTTGTTTTGAATGACGCTTCTACAGTTATCGGTCGAACCGCCTCACGTAGCCACTTCTGTGCTGTGCTTATGTGGGTGTTTTTCTAACATTTCGTGGTGAGCGCAGTACGTCTAGAATCGCAGAGTCCTGCGCTCTACGCCGTTGTATGGGACTGGCGGCCGCACAGCGTTACGCAATTCGCGGAACTGTCAAAACTGATCAACAAGGCGAAAATAACTGATATTCGAAACTATAACATGAGAAAGACTGAAGAAGCCGTAAAAAATGAACGTAGCCTGAAATCAGTAAAAAAGAAACCTGGCATAGGACAAACCATGATGTATGCACTAAAAGATAAGAAAGGATAATATCATCAGAAATCTCGAAGATATAGTAAAAGCAGCGGAAAAATTCTAAGCTGACCTGTATACAGTACCCAGAAGAGTTACGATACCTCACTTAGAAACAGTAATGAACAGGATACAGAGACTCTCCTATAACTAGCCATGTGGTCAGAAGGGCCCTGCAAGACATGAAACGATGAAGAGCAGGAGGAGAAGGTGGAATAACAGTCGATTTAATCAAAGATGGAGGAGACATAATGCTTGGAAAGCTGGCGGCTCTTTATACGAAGTGTCTATCGACTGCAAGGGTCCCAGAAAACTGGAAGAATACAGACATTATACTAATCCACAAAAAAGGAGACGTTAAAGAATTGAAAAGTTATAGGACCATTAGCTTGCTCCCAGTATTATATAAAATATTTACCAAAATAATATCCAATATAATAAGGGCAACACTGGATTTTGTCAACCAAGGGAACAGGCTGGCTTCAGGAAGAGATACTTTACAATGGATCACATCCATGTCATCAATCATGTTATCGCGAAATCTGCAGAGTACAATAAGCCCCTCTATGTGGCTTATATAGATTACGAAAATGCATTTGATTCAGTAGAGATACCAGCAGTCATAGAGGCACTACGTAATCAAGGAGTACAGAACGCTTACGTAAAAAGCTTGGAAAGTATTGCTACATGCATCTGGTATTCGTTTGTTTGACCGGTGGGCGTGGGCGCTGTCACTCCAGAAAAGAGGAGGAAGAACGAACTGGGCTCGCGCTGTGAATCTGACCGGTCAGCGCTGCAACCGTTGTTGTAAATATAATCTGTAAATAGTTTCTTGTCTTACTGACTCGTCCTTCGCGTAAGAATATCTACAGAGGTTCTACAGCTACCTTAATTCTACACAAGAAAAGCAGGGAGATACCTATAGAGAAAGGGGTCAGACAGGTAGACACAATTTCTCCAAAAGTATTCACTGCGTGCTTAGAAGAATCCAAACTAATAAACTGGGAAGGCTTAGGAGTAAAGATCGACGGCAAATATCTCAGCAACCTTCGGTTTGCCGATGACATTGTTCTATTCAACAACAAAGCAGACGAGTTACAACAAATGATTGGACACCTTAACAGAGAGAGTGTAAGAGTGGGGTTGAATATTAATATGCAGAAGATGAAGATAATGATAGATAGCCGGGCAAAGGAACAAAAGATCAGGATCGCCAGTCGGCCACTAGAGACTGTGAAGGAGTACGTTTACCTAGGCCAATTAATCACAGGGAACCCTGATCATGAGAAGGAAATTCACAGAAAAATAAACATAGGTTGGATCGCATACGGCAGACATTGCCAGCTCCTGACTGGAAGCTTACCATTATTATTCAAAAGTAAGGTGTGCAATCAGTGCATTTTGCCAGTGCTGACATATGAGGCAGAGACTTGAGAGCAAGTTAAGGACATCGCAAAGAGCGATCGAACGAAGATTGCTAGGCACAAAGTTAAGAGAGAGAAAGATAGCGGTTTGGATCAGAGAGCGAACGGGTATAGACGATATTCTAATTGACATCAAGAGGAAAAAATGTAGCTGGGCAGGTCATGTAATGCGCCGGTTAGATAACCGTTAGACCATTAGGGTTACCGTATGGGTACCAAGAGAAGGAAAACGCAATCGAGGATGACAAAACACTAGGTGGAGCGATGAAATTAGGAAATTCGCGGGCGCTAGTTGGAATCGGTTGGCGCAGCACAGGGGTTATTGGAGATCGCAGAGAGAGGCCTTCGTCCTGCAGTGCACTTAAAACATGATGATGATGATGATGATGATGATGATGATGATGATGGAGGTGGTGGGCCCTCCCCGAAAAAAAATCCTGGGTACGTGCCTGCCTCCAGCGTTTTCACAGTGTTAGATACGGACCATTTGCCTGGCATCACTCGAAATCCCCTACCACATCCAATAGCCGTCGCATTTCAATTAAGGTGCGCAGAAGCGCATCTAACACGTTCCCGGACCTGTCAGACAAGTTGGCAACCCCCACCTCTGCGCCGCACGTCGAGCTATTGTCTCCCCCCCCCCCCCCCCCATTTGCTTGACTATTCCCGAAAGTGCAACGGTAGCCTTGCACGGTTCCAGGTAATCTTGGTCCCGAGCGAAGCTATCCCCCCATCCCCCATCCGCCGATTGTGACGGCACTTTAACGGGCTGCTACCATTGGAGGAAAATGACGACACCTGAGCGGGCTCGACAATTGGCCGAAAATGACGTGACCCCGAGACACCGAAGGGGTTAAAAGCGAGAGACGGGAAGCAGAGAGAAGCATTCCTTCATTCATTCAATTTTTCGTTCTTCTTGCCACGGGCCGCAGCATCCGATTTGCTGCCGGTCATCAATGACGTTATGACTGTTAATTACTTTGTGTTATTACTGTAAATAATAATAAGCCTTCAGTTTCATCTCAAAATCCTCCTCAACGTCGGCCAACTTCCGCACTCAACGGCATGCAAGATCCAATAACAGGCAGTTTCCGCGCTCATCGAGCGAGATGTGTTCATGTTTACCTGTGCGCGCGTGATACCGTGCTGGTTAATTTATTTAAAACACATTGACGGGCTAGTTGGTTTGAATCCATGATAGAATGTGTAAGCGCGATTGAACAAGGATTATTATTATTTGTTTTGAACACATATACACAGTTAACAGGAAAGGGAAAGTGAGGAGCAGGCTGGCAACTGGCAACGCCTGCCTACTCTTCTGAAGGGAGGTGACAGCAACACAGAAATGGAAGATAGGAAGGAGGGGAGGAAAGAGGAAAGGAAGAGCAACAGGACAAATCTAAAGACTAAAGTAGAGCACAGTACAGATCACACACAGTAGGGCCGGTCACTGAAGGTCACGCTACTACAGAATGTTGAATAGAACAATTTAGACTCTACAAACGTGAAAGGTAAGTAGGGCGCGATTAGCCTGATCACGTTTAGACGCACAACCACTGGGGTATAAACATTCCTCGAGTGTCGCACACCGCATGCCAAGGAGATGATAGTTTCTCACTAGTGACATGCGCTGCGCACTGAAAGCGGGACACTCAAATATAAGGTGCTGAAGTGTCTCGTAGCAGCCACAAGACGTACACAATGGACTTGCCACACGCCCTTGTCTGTATAAACGTTCGTGCACGTTCACGCAACCAACCCTCAGCTTGAGCAGTTGTGCTCTAGCGCGACGAGGCAAGCCTCGACCGCGAGCACGGGGCGGGAAAGTTCCATTTGCGACGCGCTGGTCTGCATGCTGCTTGAGTAGGTGGCGACGAATCAGCAGGCGAGCGTCATCAAGCTTGCACAAAATTTGTAGGCAGTCACAGTTGTTATGAGCGCAAGTTGAAGCGAGCCGATCAGCCTCTTCATTTCCGGCGATTCCTACGTGTGAAGGTATTCACTGAGCAACGAGAGATACTCCACGTGATGTAATTTTGCTCGCAGAGTCAGTAATGCTGCGCACAAGTGGACAATCAATCTCACTGCGTTGTAACCTGCTAAGGGCAGCATGGGAGTCCTTAAAGATGGCAACCTTCGATGTAGTTAACTCATCTTGCACGTATTTCAGTGCAACATTAATCGCTGCTAGCTCCGCAGTTGTTGACGAAGTTGGATGAGGTATTTGAAAGATACGCCGTACTTGAGCTGAAGGGCAGAAAAAAGGAACACGGACGTAGAAAGAAGCAGAAACGCAACGACAGCGCTGTCTCTGTGTGTTTGTTTCTTTCTACGTCCTCGTTTAGTCTGTTTACACGTTCTATCATTGTTAATTTAGTTGGTAAGCGAATGTTTATAAGTTTATACGGCCGATAAAACTACTATCCTTACTTCGTACAGCTATCTACTAATTTGCTTTCGCAACCGGTGCTTCGCCTTTCGGGCGGAACTGCGATTTTTTTTTAGACATTTACAAGCAAGCTACAGATTTTACATGTGTGTGTAAACTATTCAATAATGATATCGAGGAAAAGCAAAGTTGATCTACCACAATTGGTGTGGATACTAGGCAAGAGCAATATGGATTAGAGAGCACATGTTGCGAGAAAATGTCTAACATGCTTACAAATTTTAACGTAATGCTTGTATGATAAAAAAAACAAGGCTAGACAAAGGCAAAATATAGGTATAGTCTTTATATACCCCGCCCCTCCACCAATATGTTACGGGGATCTGTTGCAAGTATACAAAGACTATATTTACAATATATATACAGGATGAGTCAGAGTATAGTTAAGATGGCTGACCACCAACAACACGCAGCAGCCAGCGTCTCCGATCTTCTTCCTCTCTCTTCTTTCATCCTTCCGTAACAATATGAAGATCAACAGAAATGGGAAGGAATGCGAAATTGGAGTGAATTTAATAGTGGGAATGGCTTGTTTCTGTAGTTTAACCAATAGTCAGATGTGAACGGAACATGCATGACCTCTTTATGCGGTGCAGTAGCTTATATGGCTGCGCATAAAGGCATACTGTGAGTACAGGAGGCTAAAGTAGTATCTGTTTTTAAGGCAGGCACGCATGCCAAAAGACAGTCTAATGCAGACTGGACAAATGTGTTTATGAAACCTAAGGTGAGTGTCAAAAGTGACTCCGAGAAAACATGATCGGATAAAGGGGCTGGTTGGTTATGAAAAGACTAGGAGACATGGTTTTCCTGTTTGATGGATGGAAAAAGCATGAAAGACGATAAAGAAAGGTTAATCGATAGCCCGCTTATGGCGCACCACCAGAGAATTCGAATCTGCTTGTAAATCAGAAATTAAAACATTAAGATAAGAGCTGTGAGCAAAGATAGTGGTGTTGTCCGCACACAAAATACATTTCGAGCGAGAAAGGTAATAAGGTGATTCATTAATGTATGTTAAAAACGAGAGGCCCTAAAATATATCCTTTTGGAACACCTATGCGGGATTAAAAAGTAATCAATGACAACAAGCTGCCGTCTATTAGTTGGAAACTTTAGCAGTGATAGCGCTGGCCCCGCAATACCATAACGCTCGAGCTTCAAAAAAAAAAAAAAAAAAGGTCAATAGAATCAGAAGCCCCTACAGAAATCTGTAAGTGCAGACGCTGCAATATCGCCATGACCAGTGTTACGACTTTGTGTTATCAGCGAAACGTGATGGCAGCATCTGTAGACAACTCTGAGTGGAATCCAAACTTCTAAATTAGTATGTCAAATTTCGTGTAGTACCTCTGTAGTCTAGTTTCTACTACTAATCCAAAGTGACAAGTTAGTATGTTAAATTTCATGCAGTACTTCTGTAGTCTAGTTTCTACCAATTTCTCCGGAACGTTTTCAAGAAAGGGACGCACAGAAATTACACATCTAATATTCAAATGAAGTTTTGTCATCTTCCAGAGAGGTATGACCTTCCGAACTTTGGGTTGTTCAGGAAAAACACCCTATATGTAAGTAAGATTAAATATACGGCTTAAAATGGGTGAGATTGTAGCGGAAATTAATTTGACGTGTCTTGCGGACATGTTACTCAGACCAGGGTATGTTGATTTTAAACCTAAAATGATGGATTCAACTTCTAAAGGGTTAGTGGGCTGAGGAAATAGAGATTGGCGTTGACGGGTGAACGAAGGGGAAAAGTCAACAAGGTAGTATGTGCCGAAAGGTAATCACTGAAGGCATTAGCTATCTCATTCGGTGATATGACCGCCTCATTTATAGACAACGAGCAAAACGAGAACAAGATAAAAGCGAGAGCTTTTACCCGCTTTCACCTCGCTCTCGTTTTGCTCATCGTCTTGAATTTCCATCTGCCGCCTTCCCCGTGTTTTCCCTCATTTATAGATAGTGATGTAATCGGGTCATGGGGATGAGTGAGTGAGTGAGTGAGTGAGTGAGTGAGCGAGTGAGTGAATAAACGAACTTCCATTTTCTTCTAGTATTATTTCCGCTCTGTTTAATTTGGTCTTCATATTAGTTGCGCTCTGCATTCTTAAGGAGTGCGTATAACGTGTTTGAATAATGCTTAGCGTTTTTTTACAGGTTTAGGAGCTTGATAGCCAGGACATGCCGCTTTGAGGACAAGATGGTAGTGCATGACCTCTCGGCTCTATGAATAATGTGGATAAGTTTGGTTACCGCAATTTCAGGACCTGCAGCATCATGAAGTGGCGGCCAGTGTACTTAGATTTAGGTGCACGCTAAAGAAGCCCAAGTGCTCGAAATTTCCGGAGTCCTCTACTACGGCGTGCCTCATAATCAGAAAGTGGTTTTGGCACGTAAAACCCCACAATTTATTTTTTTTTAAATTTGAATCAGAGAACAAACGCGTATAGCCGATATTCTAATTGAAATTAAGAGAAAAAATGGAGCTGGGCAGGTCATGTAACGCGTAGGTTAGATAACCGGTGGACCATTAGGGTTACAGAATGAGTGCCAAGAGAAAGGTAGCGCAGTCGAGGACGACACAACACTAGGTGGGGTGATGAAATTGGGAAATTCACAGGCGCAAGTTGGAATGGTTTGGCGCTGGACAGAGGTAATTGGAGGCCGCCGGGAGAGGCCTCCGTCCTGCAGTGGACATAATAGAAGCTGCTACTGCTGCTGATGATGATGAATCCCCCCCCCTCCCCCAAAGAAAGAAACGGTAAGCTTATAGCCCATTTATTTAACAGGGAGAGGCGGGCTAGTTGGTGGTCGATATTGGAATGCATCATGTAACCGCGGAAACGACAACGGACGAAGAAGGAAACACACAGGACAGGCGCGGAAAGTTTCCTTCTTCGTCCGTTGTGAGAGGACGCTGCTAGCGCGCGACGGCGTAAGACGTGTGGTGTATCGGCTCCGTCGATTTTCGGCTGGAGTCGCGGCTCAATCCTCTGCACCCCAGCAAGACCCACGTCAATCGACGCAGCAAACCGTTTGGACCACGTGGATACTAATGTTCACCAGGTGGGACCACTTTTGAAGATTTTACGACCGAATTACACCCGCCTACGTGGGCGACGCCGGCCACACGACGACGCCCGGCGGCGTGGAACCGGCCCCCCGAGGTAAAATTGCGGCTCCCGCGTCATTACTGAAGGGTCACGATCCCGACGCCATGGCCTGGACGACGGTTTCAACATCAGATGATCAAAACTCCGCTCCTATTCCGACATTTCGGCACCAATCTCTCAATGAAGCGGTCGCGCGTCGCTCGCTCGTTCAAGCCAAGACGGCGGCGTCCATCGCCGCCCCAGCCTCCGGCACACCGGCCGGCAAGACGCAGCCTTACTTAGCAAACGCAAGGCCCTTACCAACTGGAAGCCTCGGCCATTTCGAAAACCGGGCCCTGACGACTTCGTGGTCGTGCTCAAGCGACGCGAACATGTGTCGCTGCACCAAGCCTTTTCGGAGAACCGCTACGGTGCCGCCATTACGGCCTACCTCGGGCCTGAGGTGGCAAGGTCTGTTACGGTTCTGCCGTCCCGTGAACAAAACCTGATATTGATCCACACCCCGAACCCGGCGGCGGCAGATCGGCTCCTCGGGGACTTCTCAATCAACACCGACCGTGGGGCGATTCAGCTCCACGGATACCTTAGGCAAGACAGAGGCGATATCTGCCACGGCGTCATCGTCGTCAGCAACTCTGACACCACTGAATCGCTTCGAGAGCAGGTGCAATGGAGAGCAGGCACCATTGTCGAGGTGAGGAAATTCAGCTCCTCTAACAAAGCTCGGGTAACCTTCGCCGGGAGGGATAAACCGCGTTTTGTGCACTATAAAAACATGCTCATCCCAGTGCAAACCTACTACCGGACAATCCCGGCCTGCGGCCTGTGTGGGGCTGTCGGCCACCCATCGGATGCTTGTCCCAACACGCAGCAGAACACGTGCGGACTCTGCGGGCAACAAGCCCCGCCTGTGGAGGGGGTGCGGGCCCCTCACGAGTGTGTTCCACGGTGATCTGTTTGTGGTGGTGGACACGCCACAAACTCACGTGAGTGTGCGGCGAAATTCCGCACACACAAGATGGCCGCCCCGAAGGGCGGGACAAAGAGGAAAATGGCGGCCAAGAAGAAGAACCGCCATCTTGGCCTCCCTGGTGAGTCACCGAGCCGGGACGACAGCAACACCTAAAGCAACACCGAGAAGCCGCCGCCGCCTACCGGAGGAGCCGGCAAGCAACCGCCGACGCAGCCGCCACCACACGGCGGCACTGGAAAGCTGTCGACGTCGCCACCACGAGGCGAGGCCAGGGCTTGGGCCAACGTCGTGAAACACGGAACGCAGGTGAGCGGTACGGGCAGGGATGCCTCCTCTTCCCCTACCTCCTCCCCCCCTGCAGCACGCAGTGCCGAGCAAGCCAAGATAGCAGCTCTCGAGGGCCAAATTGAGATGCTGCTCAAAAAAATTACGCTCCTGGAATCGCAGTCAAAACAGCCTACCACTCCCCCCTCTACCCCCGCAACTGAGGCTATGGAGAGTGAGCCCGCGGCACCGAATGCAGCACTGAGCGCAGAAGCTGCACTTGAGGCCCGTCTAGAGGCCCGCATAGACGCCCGTTTCAACACCCTAGAAAGTCAAATTTCCGCGGCAATCACCTCCGCCATCGCCAAAATAACTGTAAACATACCGACAATCGTCGCACAGCACATCGCGCAGTCCTCGCGTAGCGTCCGAAGAACCGGCGGTCTTATCAAAGACGTGTCTGGCCGCTGTCTAAAAACCTCGCGCCGCACCATTGAAACTGAAATAGAAGACAATGACAGCTGCTCGCTCTCCGGACTGGAGGATGCTCCCCTCCCCGCGAGTGCTGGCTCCGGAGCAGCGTCCCTGCAATCGGTCTTTCCCTTCAATGACCATGGCGGACAGCCCTCAAATTAGGCGCTCTCCCCGTGCCAATTCGGCCACCCCCATCCAAATCACCCAATGGAACTGCCGGGGATTCCGCTCCCGCGCCAAGCGGGCGGACCTCCGGCTTTTCCTGTCAACATTCGCTTCACTCCCCGCGGTGGTTGCCCTCCAGGAGCCAGGGGACGGCGCCACCCTTACAATTTATACCACGTTCCAGCAGGACCCCTCTTCCTGTATCTGCGTGCACAAAAGTTATACAGCCAACCAGGTTGATTTGGAACTCAATACTGATTATTCCTATGTGATGGTCACCCCTCTTCCGCTTAAGAAAGAAAACGTACCATTACATATACTCAACATCTGTTGTTCTCCCAAGCTCAAGAATATAACTTTCGCAGCCCTCTTGAGTCGCGCCCTGAAGGCTGCGGGCAGGGACCCCCTGGTGATTGTGGGCGATTTCAACACTCACAGCACACTCTGTGGGTACGTGCTTGAAGAAAAGCGCAGGCGCAAGGTAGCGGAACTTGCGTCCACGCTGGGCCTGACTCTTCACACCGACCCTGCACATCCAACGCGGGTGGGTAACTCCGTGACTCGGGACACGTGTCCGGACCTTACCTTCACCAAAAACATTAGACGCGCAGAATGGGCCAACACCGAGCAAACCCTCGGCAGTGACCACTGCATATTCAACTCAACCGTCAGAAGCAAACCATTGGCAAGATCCCACGCCCAAGGCCGCCTACCCGACTGGACCAAGTTCCGGCAGAACTATACTAATTCGGCCCCTATCCACGAACAAGGTTACCACGCGTGGTCACAAGAATTGGTTGCACACCTTCGTTCGACGGAAACTCAAGTTCAACTATCGGAGGCCATGCCGGAGGTGGACAACCACCTTCTGCACCTATGAGAGGCGCGGCACAGCCTCGTCCGTAGGTGGCGCCGCCAAAAACACAATCGGAGGCTCAAAATTCGCATCGCCGAGCTCACCCAACGAGCAGCAGAGTACACGGCCCAGCTCGCCTACTCGAATTGGGTGGACCGATGCAACACGGCCGCTAGACAAATGTCTAGCCGGAGCACCTGGCGTCTCTTTCGCGCCTTGATCGATCCGACTCAAGCCAGAGCCGAGACACAAAAACATCTCCAACGGGCTATCCATAGCTTCGACGGAGACATTTCAAAATTAGCATGCAAACTACGCGATCAATACCTTTGTATGCAACAGGACCCCCGAGGGCCAGCGTACTCGTATGCAGGTTCCGAAAATGCGGAGCTGGACCAACCGTTCCAGCTCCACGACCTGAAGGCGGCCCTCACTAAAATGAAGCGAGGAACGGCGCCGGGATGAGACAAAATAACAGTGAAATTACTTGCCAACCTTCCCGACCCGGCCTACGAGGCGCTCCTCGCATACATAAACTCAATCTGGCTCGGTGAGGCAACCCTCCCAATCGAATGGAAGACCGCCCTGGTCACTTTCATTACGAAAGCCGGCAAAGCCATAACCACGGACAACCTCCGCCCCATCTCCCTCACGTCTTGTGCTGGAAAGTTGATGGAGACTATGGTGCGAGATAGGCTGTCCGAGTTTCTGGAAAACCAAAGCGTTTTCGCAGACACCATGTTCGGTTTCCGCCCGCACCAGTCCGCACGAGATGTTCTGCTTCAACTAGACCGCGAAATTCTAAATCCCGTCGAATACCCCCTCAATGACAAGGCAGTACTTGCCCTCGATTTGAAGGGGGCTTTCGACAATGTCACACACGACATAATTCTGACACACCTCTCCCAAACCAACTGTGGACACAACACGTTTCAATACGTTAAACAATTTCTCTCCGGCCGGCAATCGTACATCCGGATACAAGATGAAGAACACGGCCCCTACCAATTAGGCACCAGAGGTACCCCGCAGGGCGCGGTCCTCTCACCCCTACTATTCAATTTGGCAATGCTGAAACTCCCGGCTCAGCTGGAGAATGTAGAAGGCATACAGCACGCGCTGTATGCCGACGACATTACCATCTGGGCTAAACACGGATCAGTAGGATACATTGAAGCCAACCTGCAGCAAGCGGCGGAGATCGTGGATGCCTATGCCCACCGCTGCGGCCTTCAATGCTCCCCGGCCAAATCGCAATTTGTGCACATTCGTCCCTCGCCGAATTGCACTACCAAAATCGAACTGTCCCTACCGAATGGACCAATCACAGAACACGATCAGATCAAAGTACTGGGTCTATTCATAAACGCCGCCGAGTCGACACAACACTGGCCAAACTGTGCAAGGTGGGGGACCAGGTGGGCCGCATGGTTCGCCAGGTTTCCAATAAACGCGGGGGGCTAAAATTCAAAGACGCTTTGCGGCTGGCGCACGCATTCGTAACCAGTCGAGCGTTGTACTCGACTCCTTACCTCCACCTTCGCAGGGTTGACGAGAACACCCTCGAGGTGATTCTCCGTAAAATTTACAAGCGTGCTCTCGACCTCCCGATCAACACATCCAGCCAGCGCCTCCTCGGCCTGGGACTGGTCAACACCTTCGCGGAACTCCGAGAGGCACACTTGACGAACCACTACACAAGACTCTCAAAGACACCGTCGGGTCGCCGCCTTCTTGCCCGACTACACATCCACCATCCAACACTGACGGAAGAGCGCGTGCGCATCCCAGAAATCTGGAGATACGCCCTGCACGTGCGCCCTCTTCCGGCCAACATGACACGAGACGACCATAGTGGCCGGCGCCTCGCGCGGGCGGAAGCATTGGCACCTCGTTATGGGAACAAGCACGGAGTGTTCTACGTGGACGCCTCCGGCCCACACCATGGGGGTTGGTATACGGCCGCAGTCGTCCACCAAAACACCGCGGTGAACGGCCTTACGTTCAAAGCACAAGACATAACACACGCGGAAGAGGTGGCCATCGCGCTCGCCGCCGCAGATCAAGACTCGCGGGTCATTATTAGCGACTCACGAGGGGCCTGCAGAAACATTGAAAGGGGCTTTATTCCCTATTTGGCGTACGGCTTACTTCAAGGCAGCAATTATCTCGGGGTCCCCGCGTCCCACACGATAGTATGGACTCCCGCGCACGAGGGTCTCGAGGGCAACGAAGCGGCCGACGCCGCTGCCCGCGCGCTCACTCTTCGGGCATCGCCCTCGCCTCCCGTTGCTGCGGATTCCGACCCCAATCCGGCATTTACCTTCAAGGAAAGCACCCAACACTACTAATACGGCCATGCAATCTTTTCTAAGCCCTGTAAGGGCCTCACGAAGGCGGAGGAGCGCTTACTCATTCGCCTCTATACTAAAACACTGTTGCGCCTGGCAGTCCAAAAACATTTCGACCCTGCGTGCACAGGGAAGTGCCCGCACTGTGAGGAAAAATCTTCGCACATTTTCCACATGGTGTGGGCATGCCAATCAACCTCTCACCTTCCCCCTATACCCAACCCTACCCGGGTGGACTGGGAGGCAGCCCTGCTCGGCTGCTCCGACCTGGCGAGCCAGAAGGCCCTGATCGGCCGTGCCCGAGCCGCGGCTACAGCCAATGGGCTCCTGTAATGAGGTGCCCACTTAGTCTGTATAAGGAACGGCCCCTTAAGGACTGCTCCACAGGCTCCCTGTAGATACTTCGAACAATAAAGTTTTTCAGGCAGTCAGTCGTCCGTTGTCGTTTCCGCGGTTATATGATCCACTTTCAATTGAAAAAATGGTATGCCCATGAAAATATCATTTTTTCGACGAAAAATAAAGTGTCTCTAAGGCGCTGGTTCTCTTCATGTATCAGTCCCAGGGGATGCGCAGAGGCCGTTAAACGCGATAAATGAACGATTAGGCAAAGGATAATTTTCCCCCTAAAATTGAAAAAATGGTAAGCCTATAGCCCATGAAAATATCATTTTTTCGACGAAAAATAAAGTGTCCCTAAGGCGCTGGTTCTCCGCATGTATCAGTCCCAGGGGATGCGCAGAGGCCGTTAAACGCGATAAATGAACGATTAGGCAAAGAATAATTTTTCCCCTAAAATTGAAAAAATGTTAAGCCTATAGCCCATGAAAATATCATTTTTTCGACGAAAAATAAAGTGTCCCTAAGGCGCTGGTTCTCCGCATGTATCAGTCCCAGGGGATGCGCAGAGGCCGTTAAACGCGATAAATGAACGATTAGGCAAAGAATAATTTTCCCCCTAAAATTGAAAAAATGGTAAGCCTATAGCCCATGAAAATATCATTTTTTCGACGAAAAATAAAGTGTCCCTAAGGCGCTGGTTCTCCGCATGTATCAGTCCCAGGGGATGCGCAGAGGCCGTTAAACGCGATAAATGAACGATTAGGCAAAGAATAATTTTTCCCCTAAAATTGAAAAAATGGTAAGCCTACAGCCCATGAAAATATCATTTTTTCGACGAAAAATAAAGTGTCCCTAAGGCGCTGGTTCTCCGCATGTATCAGTCCCAGGGGATGCGCAGAGGCCGTTAAACGCGATAAATGAACGATTAGGCAAAGAATAATTTTTCCCCTAAAATTGAAAAAATGGTAAGCCTATAGCCCATGAAAATATCATTTTTTCGACGAAAAATAAAGTGTCTCTAAGGCACTGGTTCTCCGCATGTATCAGTCCCAGGGGATGCGCAGAGGCCGTTAAACGCGATAAATGAACGATTAGGCAAAGAATAATTTTTCCCCTAAAATTGAAAAAATGGTAAGCCTATAGCCCATGAAAATATCATTTTTTCGACGAAAAATAAAGTGTCTCTAAGGCACTGGTTCTCCGCATGTATCAGTCCCAGGGGATGCGCAGAGGCCGTTAAACGCGATAAATGAACGATTAGGCAAAGAATAATTTTTCCCCTAAAATTGAAAAAATGGTAAGCCTATAGCCCATGAAAATATCATTTTTTCGACGAAAAATAAAGTGTCTCTAAGGCACTGGTTCTCCGCATGTATCAGTCCCAGGGGATGCGCAGAGGCCGTTAAACGCGATAAATGAACGATTAGGCAAAGAATATTTTTTCCCCTAAAATTGAAAAAATGGTAAGCCTATAGCCCATGAAAATATCATTTTTTCGACGAAAAATAAAGTGTCTCTAAGGCACTGGTTCTCCGCATGTATCAGTCCCAGGGGATGCGCAGAGGCCGTTAAACGCGATAAATGAACGATTAGGCAAAGAATAATTTTTCCCCTAAAATTGAAAAAATGGTAAGCCTATAGCCCATGAAAATATCATTTTTTCGACGAAAAATAAAGTGTCTCTAAGGCACTGGTTCTCCGCATGTATCAGTCCCAGGGGATGCGCAGAGGCCGTTAAACGCGATAAATGAACGATTAGGCAAAGAATAATTTTTCCCCTAAAATTGAAAAAATGGTAAGCCTACAGCCCATGAAAATATCATTTTTTCGACGAAAAATAAAGTGTCTCTAAGGCACTGGTTCTCCGCATGTATCAGTCCCAGGGGATGCGCAGAGGCCGTTAAACGCGATAAATGAACGATTAGGCAAAGAATAATTTTTCCCCTAAAATTTAAAAAATGGTAAGCCTATAGCCCATGAAAATATCATTTTTTCGACGAAAAATAAAGTGTCTCTAAGGCACTGGTTCTCCGCATGTATCAGTCCCAGGGGATGCGCAGAGGCCGTTAAACGCGATAAATGAACGATTAGGCAAAGAATAATTTTTCCCCTAAAATTGAAAAAATGGTAAGCCTATAGCCCATGAAAATATCATTTTTTCGACGAAAAATAAAGTGTCTCTAAGGCACTGGTTCTCCGCATGTATCAGTCCCAGGGGATGCGCAGAGGCCGTTAAACGCGATAAATGAACGATTAGGCAAAGAATATTTTTTCCCCTAAAATTGAAAAAATGGTAAGCCTATAGCCCATGAAAATATCATTTTTTCGACGAAAAATAAAGTGTCCCTAAGGCGCTGGTTCTCCGCATGTATCAGTCCCAGGGGATGCGCAGAGGCCGTTAAACGCGATAAATGAACGATTAGGCAAAGAATAATTTTTCCCCTAAAATTGAAAAAATGGTAAGCCTACAGCCCATGAAAATATCATTTTTTCGACGAAAAATAAAGTGTCCCTAAGGCGCTGGTTCTCCGCATGTATCAGTCCCAGGGGATGCGCAGAGGCCGTTAAACGCGATAAATGAACGATTAGGCAAAGAATAATTTTTCCCCTAAAATTGAAAAAATGGTAAGCCTATAGCCCATGAAAATATCATTTTTTCGACGAAAAATAAAGTGTCTCTAAGGCACTGGTTCTCCGCATGTATCAGTCCCAGGGGATGCGCAGAGGCCGTTAAACGCGATAAATGAACGATTAGGCAAAGAATAATTTTTCCCCTAAAATTGAAAAAATGGTAAGCCTATAGCCCATGAAAATATCATTTTTTCGACGAAAAATAAAGTGTCTCTAAGGCACTGGTTCTCCGCATGTATCAGTCCCAGGGGATGCGCAGAGGCCGTTAAACGCGATAAATGAACGATTAGGCAAAGAATAATTTTTCCCCTAAAATTTAAAAAATGGTAAGCCTATAGCCCATGAAAATATCATTTTTTCGACGAAAAATAAAGTGTCTCTAAGGCACTGGTTCTCCGCATGTATCAGTCCCAGGGGATGCGCAGAGGCCGTTAAACGCGATAAATGAACGATTAGGCAAAGAATAATTTTTCCCCTAAAATTTAAAAAATGGTAAGCCTATAGCCCATGAAAATATCATTTTTTCGACGAAAAATAAAGTGTCTCTAAGGCACTGGTTCTCCGCATGTATCAGTCCCAGGGGATGCGCAGAGGCCGTTAAACGCGATAAATGAACGATTAGGCAAAGAATATTTTTTCCCCTAAAATTGAAAAAATGGTAAGCCTATAGCCCATGAAAATATCATTTTTTCGACGAAAAATAAAGTGTCTCTAAGGCGCTGGTTCTCCGCATGTATCAGTCCCAGGGGATGCGCAGAGGCCGTTAAACGCGATAAATGAACGATTAGGCAAAGAATAATTTTTCCCCTAAAATTGAAAAAATGGTAAGCCTATAGCCCATGAAAATATCATTTTTTTCGACGAAAAATAAAGTGTCTCTAAGGCACTGGTTCTCCGCATGTATCAGTCCCAGGGGATGCGCAGAGGCCGTTAAACGCGATAAATGAACGATTAGGCAAAGAATAATTTTTCCCCTAAAATTGAAAAAATGGTAAGCCTATAGCCCATGAAAATATCATTTTTTCGACGAAAAATAAAGTGTCTCTAAGGCACTGGTTCTCCGCATGTATCAGTCCCAGGGGATGCGCAGAGGCCGTTAAACGCGATAAATGAACGATTAGGCAAAGAATAATTTTTCCCCTAAAATTGAAAAAATGGTAAGCCTATAGCCCATGAAAATATCATTTTTTTCGACGAAAAATAAAGTGTCTCTAAGGCACTGGTTCTCCGCATGTATCAGTCCCAGGGGATGCGCAGAGGCCGTTAAACGCGATAAATGAACGATTAGGCAAAGAATAATTTTTCCCCTAAAATTGAAAAAATGGTAAGCCTATAGCCCATGAAAATATCATTTTTTCGACGAAAAATAAAGTGTCTCTAAGGCACTGGTTCTCCGCATGTATCAGTCCCAGGGGATGCGCAGAGGCCGTTAAACGCGATAAATGAACGATTAGGCAAAGAATAATTTTTCCCCTAAAATTGAAAAAATGGTAAGCCTATAGCCCATGAAAATATCATTTTTTCGACGAAAAATAAAGTGTCCCTAAGGCGCTGGTTCTCCGCATGTATCAGTCCCAGGGGATGCGCAGAGGCCGTTAAACGCGATAAATGAACGATTAGGCAAAGAATAATTTTTCCCCTAAAATTGAAAAAATGGTAAGCCTATAGCCCATGAAAATATCATTTTTTCGACGAAAAATAAAGTGTCTCTAAGGCACTGGTTCTCCGCATGTATCAGTCCCAGGGGATGCGCAGAGGCCGTTAAACGCGATAAATGAACGATTAAGCAAAGAATAATTTTTCCCCTAAAATTGAAAAAATGGTAAGCCTATAGCCCATGAAAATATCATTTTTTCGACGAAAAATAAAGTGTCTCTAAGGCACTGGTTCTCCGCATGTATCAGTCCCAGGGGATGCGCAGAGGCCGTTAAACGCGATAAATGAACGATTAGGCAAAGAATAATTTTTCCCCTAAAATTGAAAAAATGGTAAGCCTATAGCCCATGAAAATATCATTTTTTCGACGAAAAATAAAGTGTCTCTAAGGCGCTGGTTCTCCGCATGTATCAGTCCCAGGGGATGCGCAGAGGCCGTTAAACGCGATAAATGAACGATTAGGCAAAGAATAATTTTTCCCCTAAAATTGAAAAAATGGTAAGCCTATAGCCCATGAAAATATCATTTTTTTCGACGAAAAATAAAGTGTCTCTAAGGCACTGGTTCTCCGCATGTATCAGTCCCAGGGGATGCGCAGAGGCCGTTAAACGCGATAAATGAACGATTAGGCAAAGAATAATTTTTCCCCTAAAATTGAAAAAATGGTAAGCCTATAGCCCATGAAAATATCATTTTTTCGACGAAAAATAAAGTGTCTCTAAGGCACTGGTTCTCCGCATGTATCAGTCCCAGGGGATGCGCAGAGGCCGTTAAACGCGATAAATGAACGATTAGGCAAAGAATAATTTTTCCCCTAAAATTGAAAAAATGGTAAGCCTATAGCCCATGAAAATATCATTTTTTTCGACGAAAAATAAAGTGTCTCTAAGGCACTGGTTCTCCGCATGTATCAGTCCCAGGGGATGCGCAGAGGCCGTTAAACGCGATAAATGAACGATTAGGCAAAGAATAATTTTTCCCCTAAAATTGAAAAAATGGTAAGCCTATAGCCCATGAAAATATCATTTTTTCGACGAAAAATAAAGTGTCCCTAAGGCGCTGGTTCTCCTCATGTATCAGTCCCAGGGGATGCGCAGAGGCCGTTAAACGCGATAAATGAACGATTAGGCAAAGAATAATTTTTCCCCTAAAATTGAAAAAATGGTAAGCCTATAGCCCATGAAAATATCATTTTTTCGACGAAAAATAAAGTGTCTCTAAGGCACTGGTTCTCCGCATGTATCAGTCCCAGGGGATGCGCAGAGGCCGTTAAACGCGATAAATGAACGATTAGGCAAAGAATAATTTTTCCCCTAAAATTGAAAAAATGGTAAGCCTATAGCCCATGAAAATATCATTTTTTCGACGAAAAATAAAGTGTCTCTAAGGCACTGGTTCTCCGCATGTATCAGTCCCAGGGGATGCGCAGAGGCCGTTAAACGCGATAAATGAACGATTAGGCAAAGAATAATTTTTCCCCTAAAATTGAAAAAATGGTAAGCCTATAGCCCATGAAAATATCATTTTTTCGACGAAAAATAAAGTGTCTCTAAGGCGCTGGTTCTCCGCATGTATCAGTCCCAGGGGATGCGCAGAGGCCGTTAAACGCGATAAATGAACGATTAGGCAAAGAATAATTTTTCCCCTAAAATTGAAAAAATGGTAAGCCTATAGCCCATGAAAATATCATTTTTTTCGACGAAAAATAAAGTGTCTCTAAGGCACTGGTTCTCCGCATGTATCAGTCCCAGGGGATGCGCAGAGGCCGTTAAACGCGATAAATGAACGATTAGGCAAAGAATAATTTTTCCCCTAAAATTGAAAAAATGGTAAGCCTATAGCCCATGAAAATATCATTTTTTCGACGAAAAATAAAGTGTCTCTAAGGCACTGGTTCTCCGCATGTATCAGTCCCAGGGGATGCGCAGAGGCCGTTAAACGCGATAAATGAACGATTAGGCAAAGAATAATTTTTCCCCTAAAATTGAAAAAATGGTAAGCCTATAGCCCATGAAAATATCATTTTTTTCGACGAAAAATAAAGTGTCTCTAAGGCACTGGTTCTCCGCATGTATCAGTCCCAGGGGATGCGCAGAGGCCGTTAAACGCGATAAATGAACGATTAGGCAAAGAATAATTTTTCCCCTAAAATTGAAAAAATGGTAAGCCTATAGCCCATGAAAATATCATTTTTTCGACGAAAAATAAAGTGTCCCTAAGGCGCTGGTTCTCCTCATGTATCAGTCCCAGGGGATGCGCAGAGGCCGTTAAACGCGATAAATGAACGATTAGGCAAAGAATAATTTTTCCCCTAAAATTGAAAAAATGGTAAGCCTATAGCCCATGAAAATATCATTTTTTCGACGAAAAATAAAGTGTCTCTAAGGCACTGGTTCTCCGCATGTATCAGTCCCAGGGGATGCGCAGAGGCCGTTAAACGCGATAAATGAACGATTAAGCAAAGAATAATTTTTCCCCTAAAATTGAAAACATGGTAAGCCTATAGCCCATGAAAATATCATTTTTTCGACGAAAAATAAAGTGTCTCTAAGGCACTGGTTCTCCGCATGTATCAGTCCCAGGGGATGCGCAGAGGCCGTTAAACGCGATAAATGAACGATTAGGCAAAGAATAATTTTTCCCCTAAAATTGAAAAAATGGTAAGCCTATAGCCCATGAAAATATCATTTTTTCGACGAAAAATAAAGTGTCCCTAAGGCGCTGGTTCTCCGCATGTATCAGTCCCAGGGGATGCGCAGAGGCCGTTAAACGCGATAAATGAACGATTAGGCAAAGAATAATTTTTCCCCTAAAATTGAAAAAATGGTAAGCCTATAGCCCATGAAAATATAATTTTTTCGACGAAAAATAAAGTGTCCCTAAGGCGCTGGTTCTCCGCATGTATAAGTCCCAGAGGATGCGCAGAGGCCGTTAAACGCGATAAATGAACGATTAGGCAAAGGATAATTTTCCCCCTAAAATTGAAAAAAATGGTAAGCCTATAGCCCATGAAAATATCATTTTTTCGACGAAAAATAAAGTGTCTCTAAGACACTGGTTCTCCGCATGTATCAGTCCCAGGGGATGCGCAGAGGCCATTAAACGCGATAAATGAACGATTAGGCAAAGAATAATTTTTCCCCTAAAATTGAAAAAATGGTAAGCCTATAGCCCATGAAAATATCAATTTTTTCGACGAAAAATAAAGTGTCTCTAAGGCACTGGTTCTCCGCATGTATCAGTCCCAGGGGATGCGCAGAGGCCATTAAACGCGATAAATGAACGATTAGGCAAATAATAATTTTTCCCCTAAAATTGAAAAAATGGTAAGCCTATAGCCCATGAAAATATCATTTTTTCGACGAAAAATAAAGTGTCTCTAAGGCACTGGTTCTCCGCATGTATCAGTCCCAGGGGATGCGCAGAGGCCATTAAACGCGATAAATGAACGATTAGGCAAATAATAATTTTTCCCCTAAAATTGAAAAAATGGTAAGCCTATAGCCCATGAAAATATCATTTTTTCGACGAAAAATAAAGTGTCTCTAAGGCACTGGTTCTCCGCATGTATCAGTCCCAGGGGATGCGCAGAGGCCATTAAACGCGATAAATGAACGATTAGGCAAATAATAATTTTTCCCCTAAAATTGAAAAAATGGTAAGCCTATAGCCCATGAAAATATCAATTTTTTCGACGAAAAATAAAGTGTCTCTAAGGCACTGGTTCTCCGCATGTATCAGTCCCAGGGGATGCGCAGAGGCCATTAAACGCGATAAATGAACGATTAGGCAAATAATAATTTTTCCCCTAAAATTGAAAAAATGGTAAGCCTATAGCCCATGAAAATATCATTTTTTCGACGAAAAATAAAGTGTCTCTAAGGCATTGGTTCTCCGCATGTATCAGTCCCAGGGGATGCGCAGAGGCCATTAAACGCGATAAATGAACGATTAGGCAAAGAATAATTTTTCCCCTAAAATTGAAAAAATGGTAAGCCTATAGCCCATGAAAATATCATTTTTTCGACGAAAAATAAAGTGTCTCTAAGGCACTGGTTCTCCGCATGTATCAGTCCCAGGGGATGCGCAGAGGCCGTTAAACGCGATAAATGAACGATTAGGCAAAGAATAATTTTTCCCCTAAAATTGAAAAAATGGTAAGCCTATAGCCCATGAAAATATCAATTTTTTCGACGAAAAATAAAGTGTCTCTAAGGCACTGGTTCTCCGCATGTATCAGTCCCAGGGGATGCGCAGAGGCCGTTAAACGCGATAAATGAACGATTAGGCAAAGAATAATTTTTCCCCTAAAATTGAAAAAATGGTAAGCCTATAGCCCATGAAAATATCATTTTTTCGACGAAAAATAAAGTGTCTCTAAGGCACTGGTTCTCCGCATGTATCAGTCCCAGGGGATGCGCAGAGGCCATTAAACGCGATAAATGAACGATTAGGCAAAGAATAATTTTTCCCCTAAAATTGAAAAAATGGTAAGCCTATATCCCATGAAAATATCATTTTTTCGACGAAAAATAAAGTGTCTCTAAGGTACTGGTTCTCCGCATGTATCAGTCCCAGGGGATGCGCAGAGGCCGTTCAACGCGATAAATGAACGATTAGGCAAAGAATAATTTTTCCCCTAAAATTGAAAAAATGGTAAGCCTATAGCCCATGAAAATATCATTTTTTCGACGAAAAATAAAGTGTCTCTAAGGCACTGGTTCTCCGCATGTATCAGTCCCAGGGGATGCGCAGAGGCCGTTAAACGCGATAAATGAACGATTAGGCAAAGAATAATTTTTCCCCTAAAATTGAAAAAATGGTAAGCCTATAGCCCATGAAAATATCATTTTTTCGACGAAAAATAAAGTGTCTCTAAGGCACTGGTTCTCCGCATGTATCAGTCCCAGGGGATGCGCAGAGGCCGTTAAACGCGATAAATGAACGATTAGGCAAAGAATAATTTTTCCCCTAAAATTGAAAAAATGGTAAGCCTATAGCCCATGAAAATATCATTTTTTCGACGAAAAATAAAGTGTCTCTAAGGCACTGGTTCTCCGCATGTATCAGTCCCAGGGGATGCGCAGAGGCCGTTCAACGCGATAAATGAACGATTAGGCAAAGAATAATTTTTCCCCTAAAATTGAAAAAATGGTAAGCCTATAGCCCATGAAAATATCAATTTTTTCGACGAAAAATAAAGTGTCTCTAAGGCACTGGTTCTCCGCATGTATCAGTCCCAGGGGATGCGCAGAGGCCGTTAAACGCGATAAATGAACGATTAGGCAAAGAATAATTTTTCCCCTAAAATTGAAAAAATGGTAAGCCTATAGCCCATGAAAATATCATTTTTTCGACGAAAAATAAAGTGTCTCTAAGGCACTGGTTCTCCGCATGTATCAGTCCCAGGGGATGCGCAGAGGCCGTTAAACGCGATAAATGAACGATTAGGCAAAGAATAATTTTTCCCCTAAAATTGAAAAAATGGTAGCCTATAGCCCATGAAAATATCATTTTTTCGACGAAAAATAAATTGTCTCTAAGGCACTGGTTCTCCGCATGTATCAGTCCCAGGGGATGCGCAGAGGCCGTTAAACGCGATAAATGAACGATTAGGCAAAGAATAATTTTTCCCCTAAAATTGAAAAAATGGTAAGCCTATATAGCCCATGAAAATATCATTTTTTCGACGAAAAATAAAGTGTCTCTAAGGCACTGGTTCTCCGCATGTATCAGTTCCAGGGGATGCGCAGAGGCCGTTAAACGCGATAAATGAACGATTAGGCAAAGAATAATTTTTCCCCTAAAATTGAAAAAATGGTAAGCCTATAGCCCATGAAAATATCAGTTTTTCGACGAAAAATAAAGTGTCCCTAAGGCGCTGGTTCTTCGCATGTATCAGTCCCAGGGGATGCGCAGAGGCCGTTAAACGCGATAAATGAACGATTAGGCAAAGAATAATTTTTCCCCTAAAATTGAAAAAATGGTAAGCCTATAGCCCATGAAAATATAATTTTTTCGACGAAAAATAAAGTGTCCCTAAGGCGCTGGTTCTCCGCATGTATCAGTCCCAGGGGATGCGCAGAGGCCGTTAAACGCGATAAATGAACGATTAGGCAAAGAATAATTTTCCCCCTAAAATTGAAAAAATGGTAAGCCTATAGCCCATGAAAATATCATTTTTTCGACGAAAAATAAAGTGTCCCTAAGGCGCTGGTTCTCCGCATGTATCAGTCCCAGGGGATGCGCAGAGGCCGTTAAACGCGATAAATGAACGATTAGGCAAAGAATAATTTTTCCCCTAAAATTGAAAAAATGGTAAGCCTATAGCCCATGAAAATATCATTTTTTCGACGAAAAATAAAGTGTCCCTAAGGCGCTGGTTCTCCGCATGTATCAGTCCCAGGGGATGCGCAGAGGCCGTTAAACGCGATAAATGAACGATTAGGCAAAGAATAATTTTTCCCCTAAAATTGAAAAAATGTTAAGCCTATATAGCCCATGAAAATATCATTTTTTCGACGAAAAATAAAGTGTCCCTAAGGCGCTGGTTCTCCGCATGTATCAGTCCCAGGGGATGCGCAGAGGCCGTTAAACGCGATAAATGAACGATTAGGCAAAGAATAATTTTCCCCCTAAAATTGAAAAAATGGTAAGCCTATATAGCCCATGAAAATATCATTTTTTCGACGAAAAATAAAGTGTCCCTAAGGCGCTGGTTCTCCGCATGTATCAGTCCCAGGGGATGCGCAGAGGCCGTTAAACGCGATAAATGAACGATTAGGCAAAGAATAATTTTTCCCCTAAAATTGAAAAAATGGTAAGCCTATAGCCCATGAAAATATAATTTTTTCGACGAAAAATAAAGTGTCCCTAAGGCGCTGGTTCTCCGCATGTATCAGTCCCAGGGGATGCGCAGAGGCCGTTAAACGCGATAAATGAACGATTAGGCAAAGAATAATTTTTCCCCTAAAATTGAAAAAATGGTAAGCCTATAGCCCATGAAAATATCATTTTTTCGACGAAAAATAAAGTGTCTCTAAGGCACTGGTTCTCCGCATGTATCAGTCCCAGGGGATGCGCAGAGGCCGTTAAACGCGATAAATGAACGATTAGGCAAAGAATAATTTTTCCCCTAAAATTGAAAAAATGGTAAGCCTATAGCCCATGAAAATATCATTTTTCCGGCGAAAAATAAAGTTTCTCTAAGGCGCTGGTTCTCTGCATGAAACAGTCCCAGGGGATGCGCAGAGGCCGTTAAACGCGATAAATGAACGATCAGGCAAAGAATAATTTTCCCCCTAAAATTGAAAAAATGGTAAGCCTATAGCCCATGAAAATATCATTTTTCCGACGAAAAATAAAGTGTCTCTAAGGCGCTGGTTCTCTGCATGTATCAGTCCCAGGGGATGCGCAGAGGCCGTTAAACGCGATAAATGAACGATTAGGCAAAGGATAATTTTCCCCCTAAAATTGAAAAAATGGTAAGCCTATAGCCCATGAAAATATCATTTTTCCGACGAAAAATAAAGTGTCTCTAAGGCGCTGGTTCTCTGCATGTATCAGTCCCAGGGGATGCGCAGAGGCCGTTAAACGCGATAAATGAACGATTAGGCAAAGGATAATTTTCCCCCTAAAATTGAAAAAATGGTAAGCCTATAGCCCATGAAAATATCATTTTTCCGACGAAAAATAAAGTGTCTCTAAGGCGCTGGTTCTCTGCATGTATCAGTCCCAGGGGATGCGCAGAGGCCGTTAAACGCGATAAATGAACGATCAGGCAAAGAATAATTTTCCCCCTAAAATTGAAAAAATGGTAAGCCTATAGCCCATGAAAATATCATTTTTCCGACGAAAAATAAAGTGTCTCTAAGGCGCTGGTTCTCTGCATGTATCAGTCCCAGGGGATCCGCAGAGGCCGTTAAACGCGATAAATGAACGATTAGGCAAAGGATAATTTTCCCCCTAAAATTGAAAAAATGGTAAGCCTATAGCCCATGAAAATATCATTTTTCCGACGAAAAATAAAGTGTCTCTAAGGCGCTGGTTCTCTGCATGTATCAGTCCCAGGGGATGCGCAGAGGCCGTTAAACGCGATAAATGAACGATTAGGCAAAGAATAATTTTTCCCCTAAAATTGAAAAAATGGTAAGCCTATAGCCCATGAAAATATCATTTTTTCGACGAAAAATAAATTGTCTCTAAGGCACTGGTTCTCCGCATGTATCAGTCCCAGGGGATGCGCAGAGGCCGTTAAACGCGATAAATGAACGATTTGGCAAAGAATAATTTTTCCCCTAAAATTGAAAAAATGGTAAGCCTATAGCCCATGAAAATATCATTTTTTCGACGAAAAATAAAGTGTCTCTAAGGCACTGGTTCTCCGCATGTATCAGTCCCAGGGGATGCGCAGAGGCCGTTAAACGCGATAAATGAACGATTAGGCAAAGAATAATTTTTCCCCTAAAATTGAAAAAATGGTAAGCCTATAGCCCATGAAAATATCATTTTTTCGACGAAAAATAAAGTGTCTCTAAGGCGCTGGTTCTCCGCATGTATCAGTCCCAGGGGATGCGCAGAGGCCGTTAAACGCGATAAATGAACGATTAGGCAAAGAATAATTTTTCCCCTAAAATTGAAAAAATGGTAAGCCTATAGCCCATGAAAATATCATTTTTTCGACGAAAAATAAAGTGTCTCTAAGGCACTGGTTCTCCGCATGTATCAGTCCCAGGGGATGCGCAGAGGCCGTTAAACGCGATAAATGAACGATTAGGCAAAGAATAATTTTTCCCCTAAAATTGAAAAAATGGTAAGCCTATAGCCCATGAAAATATCAATTTTTTCGACGAAAAATAAAGTGTCTCTAAGGCACTGGTTCTCCGCATGTATCAGTCCCAGGGGATGCGCAGAGGCCGTTAAATGCGATAAATGAACGATTAGGCAAAGAATAATTTTTCCCCTAAAATTGAAAAAATGGTAAGCCTATAGCCCATGAAAATATCATTTTTTCGACGAAAAATAAAGTGTCTCTAAGGCACTGGTTCTCCGCATGTATCAGTCCCAGGGGATGCGCAGAGGCCGTTAAATGCGATAAATGAACGATTAGGCAAAGAATAATTTTTCCCCTAAAATTGAAAAAATGGTGAGCCTATAGCCCATGAAAATATCATTTTTTCGACGAAAAATAAAGTGTCTCTAAGGCACTGGTTCTCCGCATGTATCAGTCCCAGGGGATGCGCAGAGGCCGTTAAACGCGATAAATGAACGATTTGGCAAAGAATAATTTTTCCCCTAAAATTGAAAAAATGGTAAGCCTATAGCCCATGAAAATATCATTTTTTCGACGAAAAATAAAGTGTCTCTAAGGCACTGGTTCTCCGCATGTATCAGTCCCAGGGGATGCGCAGAGGCCGTTAAACGCGATAAATGAACGATTAGGCAAAGAATAATTTTTCCCCTAAAATTGAAAAAATGGTAGCCTATAGCCCATGAAAATATCATTTTTTCGACGAAAAATAAATTGTCTCTAAGGCACTGGTTCTCCGCATGTATCAGTCCCAGGGGATGCGCAGAGGCCGTTAAACGCGATAAATGAACGATTAGGCAAAGAATAATTTTTCCCCTAAAATTGAAAAAATGGTAAGCCTATATAGGCCATGAAAATATCATTTTTTCGACGAAAAATAAAGTGTCTCTAAGGCACTGGTTCTCCGCATGTATCAGTTCCAGGGGATGCGCAGAGGCCGTTAAACGCGATAAATGAACGATTAGGCAAAGAATAATTTTTCCCCTAAAATTGAAAAAATGGTAAGCCTATAGCCCATGAAAATATCAGTTTTTCGACGAAAAATAAAGTGTCCCTAAGGCGCTGGTTCTCCGCATGTATCAGTCCCAGGGGATGCGCAGAGGCCGTTAAACGCGATAAATGAACGATTAGGCAAAGAATAATTTTTCCCCTAAAATTGAAAAAATGGTAAGCCTATAGCCCATGAAAATATAATTTTTTCGACGAAAAATAAAGTGTCCCTAAGGCGCTGGTTCTCCGCATGTATCAGTCCCAGGGGATGCGCAGAGGCCGTTAAACGCGATAAATGAACGATTAGGCAAAGAATAATTTTCCCCCTAAAATTGAAAAAATGGTAAGCCTATAGCCCATGAAAATATCATTTTTTCGACGAAAAATAAAGTGTCTCTAAGGCGCTGGTTCTCCGCATGTATCAGTCCCAGGGGATGCGCAGAGGCCGTTAAATGCGATAAATGAACGATTAGGCAAAGAATAATTTTTCCCCTAAAATTGAAAAAATGGTAAGCCTATAGCCCATGAAAATATCATTTTTTCGACGAAAAATAAAGTGTCTCTAAGGCACTGGTTCTCCGCATGTATCAGTCCCAGGGGATGCGCAGAGGCCGTTAAACGCGATAAATGAACGATTAGGCAAAGAATAATTTTCCCCCTAAAATTGAAAAAATGGTAAGCCTATAGCCCATGAAAATATCATTTTTTCGACGAAAAATAAAGTGTCTCTAAGGTACTGGTTCTCCGCATGTATCAGTCCCAGGGGATGCGCAGAGGCCGTTAAACGCGATAAATGAACGATTAGGCAAAGAATAATTTTCCCCCTAAAATTGAAAAAATGGTAAGCCTATAGCCCATGAAAATATCATTTTTTCGACGAAAAATAAAGTGTCCCTAAGGCGCTGGTTCTCCGCATGTATCAGTCCCAGGGGATGCGCAGAGGCCGTTAAACGCGATAAATGAACGATTAGGCAAAGAATAATTTTTCCCCTAAAATTGAAAAAATGGTAAGCCTATATAGCCCATGAAAATATCATTTTTTCGACGAAAAATAAAGTGTCCCTAAGGCGCTGGTTCTCCGCATGTATCAGTCCCAGGGGATGCGCAGAGGCCGTTAAACGCGATAAATGAACGATTAGGCAAAGAATAATTTTCCCCCTAAAATTGAAAAAATGGTAAGCCTATATAGCCCATGAAAATATCATTTTTTCGACGAAAAATAAAGTGTCCCTAAGGCGCTGGTTCTCCGCATGTATCAGTCCCAGGGGATGCGCAGAGGCCGTTAAACACGATAAATGAACGATTAGGCAAAGAATAATTTTTCCCCTAAAATTGAAAAAATGGTAAGCCTATAGCCCATGAAAATATCATTTTTTCGACGAAAAATAAAGTGTCTCTAAGGCGCTGGTTCTCCGCATGTATCAGTCCCAGGGGATGCGCAGAGGCCGTTAAACGCGATAAATGAACGATTAGGCAAAGAATAATTTTTCCCCTAAAATTGAAAAAATGGTAAGCCTATAGCCCATGAAAATATCATTTTTTCGACGAAAAATAAAGTGTCTCTAAGGCACTGGTTCTCCGCATGTATCAGTCCCAGGGGATGCGCAGAGGCCGTTAAACGCGATAAATGAACGATTAGGCAAAGAATAATTTTTCCCCTAAAATTGAAAAAATGGTAAGCCTATAGCCCATGAAAATATCAATTTTTTCGACGAAAAATAAAGTGTCTCTAAGGCACTGGTTCTCCGCATGTATCAGTCCCAGGGGATGCGCAGAGGCCGTTAAATGCGATAAATGAACGATTAGGCAAAGAATAATTTTTCCCCTAAAATTGAAAAAATGGTAAGCCTATAGCCCATGAAAATATCATTTTTTCGACGAAAAATAAAGTGTCTCTAAGGCACTGGTTCTCCGCATGTATCAGTCCCAGGGGATGCGCAGAGGCCATTAAACGCGATAAATGAACGATTAGGCAAAGAATAATTTTTCCCCTAAAATTGAAAAAATGGTAAGCCTATAGCCCATGAAAATATCATTTTTTCGACGAAAAATAAAGTGTCTCTAAGGCACTGGTTCTCCGCATGTATCAGTCCCAGGGGATGCGCAGAGGCCGTTAAACGCGATAAATGAACGATTAGGCAAAGAATAATTTTTCCCCTAAAATTGAAAAAATGGTAGCCTATAGCCCATGAAAATATCATTTTTTCGACGAAAAATAAATTGTCTCTAAGGCACTGGTTCTCCGCATGTATCAGTCCCAGGGGATGCGCAGAGGCCGTTAAACGCGATAAATGAACGATTAGGCAAAGAATAATTTTTCCCCTAAAATTGAAAAAATGGTAAGCCTATATAGGCCATGAAAATATCATTTTTTCGACGAAAAATAAAGTGTCTCTAAGGCACTGGTTCTCCGCATGTATCAGTTCCAGGGGATGCGCAGAGGCCGTTAAACGCGATAAATGAACGATTAGGCAAAGAATAATTTTTCCCCTAAAATTGAAAAAATGGTAAGCCTATAGCCCATGAAAATATCAGTTTTTCGACGAAAAATAAAGTGTCCCTAAGGCGCTGGTTCTCCGCATGTATCAGTCCCAGGGGATGCGCAGAGGCCGTTAAACGCGATAAATGAACGATTAGGCAAAGAATAATTTTTCCCCTAAAATTGAAAAAATGGTAAGCCTATAGCCCATGAAAATATAATTTTTTCGACGAAAAATAAAGTGTCCCTAAGGCGCTGGTTCTCCGCATATATCAGTCCCAGGGGATGCGCAGAGGCCGTTAAACGCGATAAATGAACGATTAGGCAAAGAATAATTTTTCCCCTAAAATTGAAAAAATGGTAAGCCTATAGCCCATGAAAATATCATTTTTTCGACGAAAAATAAAGTGTCTCTAAGGCACTGGTTCTCCGCATGTATCAGTCCCAGGGGATGCGCAGAGGCCATTAAACGCGATAAATGAACGATTAGGCAAAGAATAATTTTTCCCCTAAAATTGAAAAAATGGTAAGCCTATAGCCCATGAAAATATCATTTTTTCGACGAAAAATAAAGTGTCTCTAAGGCACTGGTTCTCCGCATGTATCAGTCCCAGGGGATGCGCAGAGGCCGTTAAACGCGATAAATGAACGATTAGGCAAAGAATAATTTTTCCCCTAAAATTGAAAAAATGGTAAGCCTATAGCCCATGAAAATATCATTTTTTCGACGAAAAATAAAGTGTCTCTAAGGCACTGGTTCTCCGCATGTATCAGTCCCAGGGGATGCGCAGAGGCCGTTAAACGCGATAAATGAACGATTAGGCAAAGAATAATTTTTCCCCTAAAATTGAAAAAATGGTAAGCCTATAGCCCATGAAAATATAATTTTTTCGACGAAAAATAAAGTGTCCCTAAGGCGCTGGTTCTCCGCATATATCAGTCCCAGGGGATGCGCAGAGGCCGTTAAACGCGATAAATGAACGATTAGGCAAAGAATAATTTTTCCCCTAAAATTGAAAAAATGGTAAGCCTATAGCCCATGAAAATATTATTTTTTCGACGAAAAATAAAGTGTCTCTAAGGCACTGGTTCTCCGCATGTATCAGTCCCAGGGGATGCGCAGAGGCCATTAAACGCGATAAATGAACGATTAGGCAAAGAATAATTTTTCCCCTAAAATTGAAAAAATGGTAAGCCTATAGCCCATGAAAATATCATTTTTTCGACGAAAAATAAAGTGTACCTAAGGCGCTGGTTTTCCGCATGTATCAGTCCCAGGGGATGCGCAGAGGCCATTAAACGCGATAAATGAACGATTAGGCAAAGAATAATTTTTCCCCTAAAATTGAAAAAATGGTAAGCCTATAGCCCATGACAATATCATTTTTTCGACGTAAAATAAAGTGTCTCTAAGGCACTGGTTCTCCGCATGTATCAGTCCCAGGGGATGCGCAGAGGCCGTTAAACGCGATAAATGAACGATTAGGCAAAGAATAATTTTTCCCCTAAAATTGAAAAAATGGTAAGCCTATAGCCCATGAAAATATCATTTTTTCGACGAAAAATAAAGTGTCCCTAAGGCGCTGGTTCTCCGCATGTATCAGTCCCAGGGGATGCGCAGAGGCCGTTAAACGCGATAAATGAACGATTAGGCAAAGAATAATTTTTCCCCTAAAATTGAAAAAATGGTAAGCCTATAGCCCATGAAAATATCATTTTTTCGATGAAAAATAAAGTGTCCCTAAGGCGCTGGTTCTCCGCATGTATCAGTCCCAGGGGATGCGCAGAGGCCGTTAAACGCGATAAATGAACGATTAGGCAAAGGATAATTTTCCCCCTAAAATTGAAAAAATGGTAAGCCTATAGCCCATGAAAATATCATTTTTTCGACGAAAAATAAAGTGTACCTAAGGCGCTGGTTTTCCGCATGTATCAGTCCCAGGGGATGCGCAGAGGCCATTAAACGCGATAAATGAACGATTAGGCAAAGAATAATTTTTCCCCTAAAATTGAAAAAATGGTAAGCCTATAGCCCATGACAATATCATTTTTTCGACGAAAAATAAAGTGTCTCTAAGGCACTGGTTCTCCGCATGTATCAGTCCCAGGGGATGCGCAGAGGCCGTTAAACGCGATAAATGAACGATTAGGCAAAGAATAATTTTTCCCCTAAAATTGAAAAAATGGTAAGCCTATAGCCCATGAAAATATCATTTTTTCGACGAAAAATAAAGTGTCCCTAAGGCGCTGGTTCTCCGCATGTATCAGTCCCAGGGGATGCGCAGAGGCCGTTAAACGCGATAAATGAACGATTAGGCAAAGAATAATTTTTCCCCTAAAATTGAAAAAATGGTAAGCCTATAGCCCATGAAAATATCATTTTTTCGATGAAAAATAAAGTGTCCCTAAGGCGCTGGTTCTCCGCATGTATCAGTCCCAGGGGATGCGCAGAGGCCGTTAAACGCGATAAATGAACGATTAGGCAAAGGATAATTTTCCCCCTAAAATTGAAAAAATGGTAAGCCTATAGCCCATGAAAATATCATTTTTCCGACGAAAAATAAAGTGTCTCTAAGGCGCTGGTTCTCTGCATGTATCAGTCCCAGGGGATGCGCAGAGGCCGTTAAACGCGATAAATGAACGATTAGGCAAAGGATAATTTTCCCCCTAAAATTGAAAAAATGGTAAGCCTATAGCCCATGAAAATATCATTTTTTCGACGAAAAATAAAGTGTCCCTAAGGCGCTGGTTCTCCGCATGTATCAGTCCCAGGGGATGCGCAGAGGCCGTTAAACGCGATAAATGAACGATTAGGCAAAGAATAATTTTTCCCCTAAAATTGAAAAAATGGTAAGCCTATAGCCCATGAAAATATCATTTTTTCGACGAAAAATAAAGTGTCCCTAAGGCGCTGGTTCTCCGCATGTATCAGTCCCAGGGGATGCGCAGAGGCCGTTAAACGCGATAAATGAACGATTAGGCAAAGGATAATTTTCCCCCTAAAATTGAAAAAATGGTAAGCCTATAGCCCATGAAAATATCATTTTTCCGACGAAAAATAAAGTGTCTCTAAGGCGCTGGTTCTCTGCATGTATCAGTCCCAGGGGATGCGCAGAGGCCGTTAAACGCGATAAATGAACGATTAGGCAAAGGATAATTTTCCCCCTAAAATTGAAAAAATGGCAAGCCTATAGCCCATGAAAATATCATTTTTCCGACGAAAAATAAAGTGTCTCTAAGGCGCTGGTTCTCTGCATGTATCAGTCCCAGGGGATGCGCAGAGGCCGTTAAACGCGATAAATGAACGATTAGGCAAAGGATAATTTTCCCCCTAAAATTGAAAAAATGGTAAGCCTATAGCCCATGAAAATATCATTTTTTCGACGAAAAATAAAGTGTCCCTAAGGCGCTGGTTCTCCGCATGTATCAGTCCCAGGGGATGCGCAGAGGCCGTTAAACGCGATAAATGAACGATTAGGCAAAGAATAATTTTTCCCTTAAATTGAAAAAATGGTAAGCCTGTAGCCCATGAAAATATCATTTTTCCGACGAAAAATAAAGTGTCTCTAAGGCGCTGGTTCTCTTCATGTATCAGTCCCAGGGGATGCGCAGAGGCCGTTAAACGCGATAAATGAACGATTAGGCAAAGGATAATTTTCCCCCTAAAATTGAAAAAATGGTAAGCCTATAGCCCATGAAAATATCATTTTTCCGGCGAAAAATAATGTGTCTCTAAGGCGCTGGTTCTCCGCATGTATCAGTCCCAGGGGATGCGCAGAGGCCGTTAAACGCGATAAATGAACGATTAGGCAAAGGATAATTTTCCCCCTAAAATTGAAAAAATGGTAAGCCTATAGCCCATGAAAATATCATTTTTCCGACGAAAAATAAAGTGTCTCTAAGGCGCTGGTTCTCCGCATGTATCAGTCCCAGGGGATGCGCAGAGGCCGTTAAACGCGATAAATGAACGATTAGGCAAAGGATAATTTTTCCCCTAAAATTGAAAAAATGGTAAGCCTGTAGCCCATGAAAATATCATTTTTCCGACGAAAAATAAAGTGTCTCTAAGGCGCTGGTTCTCTTCATGTATCAGTCCCAGGGGATGCGCAGAGGCCGTTAAACGAGATAAATGAACGATTAGGCAAAGGATAATTTTTCCCCTAAAATTGAAAAAATGGTAAGCCTGTAGCCCATGAAAATATCATTTTTCCGACGAAAAATAAAGTGTCTCTAAGGCGCTGGTTCTCTTCATGTATCAGTCCCAGGGGATGCGCAGAGGCCGTTAAACGAGATAAATGAACGATTAGGCAAAGGATAATTTTCCCCCTAAAATTGAAAAAATGGTAAGCCTGTAGCCCATGAAAATATCATTTTTCCGACGAAAAATAAAGTGTCTCTAAGGCGCTGGTTCTCCGCATGTATCAGTCCCAGGGGATGCGCAGAGGCCGTTAAACGCGATAAATGAACGATTAGGCAAAGAATAATTTTTCCCCTAAAATTGAAAAAATGGTAAGCCTGTAGCCCATGAAAATATCATTTTTCCGACGAAAAATAAAGTGTCTCTAAGGCGCTGGTTCTCTTCATGTATCAGTCCCAGGGGATGCGCAGAGGCCGTTAAACGAGATAAATGAACGATTAGGCAAAGGATAATTTTCCCCCTAAAATTGAAAAAATGGTAAGCCTATAGCCCATGAAAATATCATTTTTCCGACGAAAAATAAAGTGTCTCTAAGGCGCTGGTTCTCCGCATGTATCAGTCCCAGGGGATGCGCAGAGGCCGTTAAACGCGATAAATGAACGATTAGGCAAAGGATAATTTTCCCCCTAAAATTGAAAAAATGGCAAGCCTATAGCCCATGAAAATATCATTTTTCCGACGAAAAATAAAGTGTCTCTAAGGCGCTGGTTCTCCGCATGTATCAGTCCCAGGGGATGCGCAGAGGCCGTTAAACGCGATAAATGAACGATTAGGCAAAGGATAATTTTCCCCCTAAAATTGAAAAAATGGCAAGCCTATAGCCCATGAAAATATCATTTTTCCGACGAAAAATAAAGTGTCTCTAAGGCGCTGGTTCTCTTCATGTATCAGTCCCAGGGGATGCGCAGAGGCCGTTAAACGCGATAAATGAACGATTAGGCAAAGGATAATTTTCCCCCTAAAATTGAAAAAATGGTAAGCCTATAGCCCATGAAAATATCATTTTTCCGACGAAAAATAAAGTGTCTCTAAGGCGCTGGTTCTCTGCATGTATCAGTCCCAGGGGATGCGCAGAGGCCGTTAAACGCGATAAATGAACGATTAGGCAAAGGATAATTTTCCCCCTAAAATTGAAAAAATGGCAAGCCTATAGCCCATGAAAATATCATTTTTCCGGCGAAAAATAAAGTTTCTCTAAGGCGCTGGTTCTCTGCATGAAACAGTCCCAGGGGATGCGCAGAGGCCGTTAAACGCGATAAATGAACGATCAGGCAAAGAATAATTTTCCCCCTAAAATTGAAAAAATGGTAAGCCTATAGCCCATGAAAATATCATTTTTCCGACGAAAAATAAAGTGTCTCTAAGGCGCTGGTTCTCTGCATGTATCAGTCCCAGGGGATGCGCAGAGGCCGTTAAACGCGATAAATGAACGATTAGGCAAAGGATAATTTTCCCCCTAAAATTGAAAAAATGGTAAGCCTATAGCCCATGAAAATATCATTTTTCCGACGAAAAATAAAGTGTCTCTAAGGCGCTGGTTCTCTGCATGTATCAGTCCCAGGGGATGCGCAGAGGCCGTTAAACGCGATAAATGAACGATTAGGCAAAGGATAATTTTCCCCCTAAAATTGAAAAAATGGTAAGCCTATAGCCCATGAAAATATCATTTTTCCGACGAAAAATAAAGTGTCTCTAAGGCGCTGGTTCTCTGCATGTATCAGTCCCAGGGGATGCGCAGAGGCCGTTAAACGCGATAAATGAACGATCAGGCAAAGAATAATTTTCCCCCTAAAATTGAAAAAATGGTAAGCCTATAGCCCATGAAAATATCATTTTTCCGACGAAAAATAAAGTGTCTCTAAGGCGCTGGTTCTCTGCATGTATCAGTCCCAGGGGATCCGCAGAGGCCGTTAAACGCGATAAATGAACGATTAGGCAAAGGATAATTTTCCCCCTAAAATTGAAAAAATGGTAAGCCTATAGCCCATGAAAATATCATTTTTCCGACGAAAAATAAAGTGTCTCTAAGGCGCTGGTTCTCTGCATGTATCAGTCCCAGGGGATGCGCAGAGGCCGTTAAACGCGATAAATGAACGATTAGGCAAAGGATAATTTTCCCCCTAAAATTGAAAAAATGGCAAGCCAATAGCCCATAAAAATATCATTTTTCCGACGAAAAATAAAGTGTCTCTAAGGCGCTGGTTCTCTTCATGTATCAGTCCCAGGGGATGCGCAGAGGCCGTTAAACGCGATAAATGAACGATTAGGCAAAGGATAATTTTCCCCCTAAAATTGAAAAAATGGTAAGCCTATAGCCCATGAAAATATCATTTTTGCGACGAAAAATAAAGTGTCTCTAAGGCGCTGGTTCTCTGCATGTATCAGTCCCAGGGGATGCGCAGAGGCCGTTAAACGCGATAAATGAACGATTAGGCAAAGGATAATTTTCCCCCTAAAATTGAAAAAATGGCAAGCCTATAGCCCATGAAAATATCATTTTTCCGACGAAAAACAAAGTGTCTCTAAGGCGCTGGTTCTCTTCATGTATCAGTCCCAGGGGATGCGCAGAGGCCGTTAAACGCGATAAATGAACGATTAGGCAAAGGATAATTTTCCCCCTAAAATTGAAAAAATGGGAAGCCTATAGCCCATGAAAATATCATTTTAGGGAGGTCCTCTAAATTCTCCTATTAAAACCCGTTCTTCGTATAAATAACTCCTCACGCGTGCGCTGATGCCCATTTATGCGATAAATAGACGAATGGGCAAAAATTAATTATCACGGGAAAATGAAGAAACCCATGAAAATAGAGTTTTAGGGAGGTCCTCTAAATTCTCCTACAAACGCTCATTCTTCGCATAAATAACTCCTCACGCATGCGTGATGATTAATTAGGCAAATATTAATTTTCTCCCAAAAAACATATGACGACCAAGTTCACGAAGGGCTGAGCTTGATGCTCGGAACGGGGCGTACTCCGCGACTAGACGCGGTTCCAGACCTCCACTTCTCATCCATTTGGGCCGTTCATGAACTACACTTGAAGCCACGGCAACCGCACCGCTGATAATTTAACGATGCAGTCACTGCGATTCGAACCACCGTCTCCAACCCCTCGGCTACCGGTGTGGCAGAGCAACCGCTGTTGCTTCATCAGCCGTTATCGCGAACTACGTTCTTACAGTTCAGCCTTTCGATGAGCATGACGTTGCTTTGTGCCGCCGAATCGTAATATGCGCTTGAATTACATATTAATCTACGCATCCGTGAAAGGTCACACGGTGATGTGACATTGCGGAAATTAACAGGGCACATTACAGAACCTGAAGTGGTCAAGGTTATTCCTGAATAATTCACGCCTCATAAGTAGATCGTAGTTTTAAATAATTACTACTATTAAAAACGACAATAATAGTATTTATTTCCCATTAATACTAGGTACATCATCATCAGCCTATTTCATGTCTGGTGCAGGACGAAATGCTCTGCCACCGATCTCGAATTACCCCTGTTTCGCAGTGATTTCATCACCCCTACCTAATTTTCTGCGATCCTCGACTTAATTCTTGTGACACCCATTCTGTAACTCTCGCGGCCCATCCGTTGTCCGCCCTACGCATTACATGGCCTGCTCGGTTCTATTTTTTTCTCTTAATGTCAACAAGAGTATCGGTTATCGCCTTTCGATTTTTAATCGACACCGCTCTCTTCCTGTCTCCTGATGGTACGCCTAGCTTTTTTCGTTCCGTCTCTTTTTACGCGGTCCTTAACTTGTTCTGGAGCTTCTTTGTTAATCTAGACGATGAGCAAAATGAGAACAAGGTTAAAGCAGGAGCCAACGTTTCGACAAGTGGACTTGTCTGCTTCAAGGCGACATTTGCTTTCCTTTCTTCTAGAGGGGAGAGGGTGTAAGGAGGTGGGTGCGACAACGAGCGAAGGTGTGTTAGCGTCTCGAATTGAGAACGAAGGAGCGCTATGCACAAGGCCAGAAGCCCCGCCGTGTGTCAATCATATGTTAACGCCTGCGTGTTAGCCGGCGTGTCAGCGGCGCCTGACGCGCCGGCTTTGAGAAAAAGAAAAAGAAAAAAAAAACGCTAAGAAACGAAACTAAGTGTTGTTTCCAATAGCTTGCAATTTAGCATAGAGAATAGATTCTAAAGCTCTCTTTGAAATGTTTATGCCTATTGGTTGCAATGTCTAGAACTATGAATGTCTTGAAGGTATGATTCTCTGTATTTTCTTTCTCGTTCAGAACAGAAATTTCACTGTGCTTAAGTTCATCAATGTTATGACCTGGTTGGTTGAAATGCTCGGCGACGGCTTTGGGGAGCCTTTTAGCTGTGTCCGCGCGATGTCCGTTTAATCTGACGTTCATTTATTGTCCTGTTTAATCTACCTATTTTGGATCTATATGTCAGCATGGGTAGAATGCAGCGATTGTACAGTTTTATTTTCAATGACAGTGTTAACCAACCTGTCAAGATTTGGTGATACCTGCCGTATGCTTTCCAACTCTATTTATTATTCTGCAAATTTACTCCTCTTGATCAATGTTCCCTATGAGTAACTCACCTTGGTAAACGTACTCCTGCATGGATTCTGGAGGCAGACTGGCGATCACGAATTCTTGTTCCCTTGCCAGGTTATTGAACATTACCCTTGCCTCCTGCATATTAATCCGCACTAGTGCACTTTCTCGGTTAAGGTCCTCGATCATTTGTCCTGTTCTACAACACTGGAAATCAATTGCAATAATGCCGTCTGCAAACCGAAGGTTGCCGAGACCTTCGCCGTAGATCCTAAGCCTTATCCAGCCTAATAGCTTCGATACTACTTCTAAGCACGTAGCGAATAGCATTGTCTCCTTGCCCGACCCATTTCTTGGTGGATTACTTTCTCCTTTTCCTGTGAACTAAGGTAACTGTGGAATCTTTGCAGATATTTCCCCATGTATTCACGTATGCCTCCTGTACTCCTTGATTACACAACACCTCCATGACGGCTGTTATTTCTATTGAATCAAATGCCTTTTCATAATCTATGAAAGCCATACAGAGAGATTGATTATACTTTTCAGATTTCTGAATTACCTGATGACATGAATGTGATCTATTGTAGAATATCCCTTCTTGATGCCAGCCTGTTTTCTTGGTTGATTGAAGTGTTGCCCTGATTTCATCGGAAATTATCTTGAATATTTTATACCATACCGAAAGCAAGCGATAGTGGGCCTATATTTATTCAATTATTTAACATCTCCCTTATTATGGCTTAGTATAATGTTGGCATTTTTCAGCTCTCTGGTACACTTGAAATCGTGAGGCATTGCGTACCGTTAATAGAAGGCGTAATACTAAAAAGGGAGAAACGTTTGACGTGGGACTCACCTTTTACAACAGGGAAATGGATGGGAAATTCACACATTTTACACTCCTAATAACACAGAACTTGTCTTTATTCAAGAGAGAGAGAGAGAGATACCAAAGAGAGGAAAGGCAGGGAGGCCAACCAGACGAGCGTCCGGTTTGCTACCCTTCGTTTAGGGTGAAGGAAAGGGGGAATAGAAAGAAGAAAAGAGGAAGGGAGTGATCACTCTGTGCGGTGAAGCACCGTGACACCAAAGTGGAGTTCCATAGGTGGTGATCTGCGTTGGTCAGATCTGGGACGACCAAAGGGCCAGTGGTCGTTGCACGAATAGGAGGCTGCGGGTGAGCTATATATGGGACTTACTCGAGAGTTGCAAGCACTGGACTAAGAGCATCCAGTACTTGCGCTGCACTTCGCGCTGACGGAGTACGCAACTTGCTGAAAAGTACACGAAGGTTATTATGAGGGACCGAAGCATCACAACCACTTGCTGGTCTACTTCGGACAATTTGTCGGGAGTCGGCGCTGTGGACTCTACCGCGGTGCGCTGTATCCTTTGATGTGAATGTGGCACCGGCTGTGGCTCCCGCTGTGGCATCGGTCGTGGCTCCCGCTGTGGCCCCGGCTGTGGCCCCGGCTGTGGCCCCGGCTGTGGCCCCGGCTGTGGCCCCGGCTGTGGCCCCGGCTGTGGCCCCGGCTGCCGCTTTGGTAGCGCGGGCCAAGCTTCAGTATTGGTGTTGTGCGGCACGACCTTAGACTCTACTCCGCCAGGTCTAGGAGTCAGAGGAGGAGGAGGAGGAGGAGTTGTCGGTTATGGCGCGCTCTTCAAGGAGGCATCTGTGTTCTTTGAAGTCCGACGGCGTCGGGAGCGTCGCTTTCTAACGTCCGCAACAGCTTCCCGACGAGACGAACGGTCTCTCGCCATCTGCTCCAAGACCTCCCGTTCCTTCTCCATTTTGGGACAGTCCTTTGACGTAGCATTATGGGACCCAAGGCAATTGGGACATTTGAGAACAGTGACTACACAGGAATCTGCAGCGTGGGGCTCTGCGCAGCGCGAGCAAACTCTCGTGTTCTCGCACACAGCACTTACGTGTCCCAGCCTCATGCAATTGCGACATTTGAGTGGCCTTCGGATGAATAGTCGTTCGTGGTGTCTAAAGTGGCCCACCTTGACGTGTTAAGGAAGAGATGGCCCTTGAAAATTACCTTCACACAGCGGGATTCACCGAGTCGAGACACGTGAGTTATGGCGAAACCATCAACGGCTGACTTCACTAGAATAGGCAAGTCAGCGCTGGAAAAGGAGACGTCCACGTCGTAGATGAAATCAATAGTGGTGTCACTGTCCAGAGTAATATACGAGCCGACCTTCATGCCGCCAAGTTCCGTAACCTTGCTCAAAGTTCGCAGTGCTGTCTCATGTACAACGTCAATAGCCAAGACATTTTTTCGTGTGTTTACTCTGACTTCCGCGACTTGATTTGGCGCCGCTGTTTCAAGGAGCGCCGAGACAGACTGTATGTTGAGTCGCCTCAGGTTGTCGGTAGAGAGTTCTGGTACCAATAAATAGAATCGTACTGACTGGTGTATTCCGAGTTGGCCCTACAGTCGACGTGCTTGAAGACCAGGTAGGTCCTGGTGTTTCTTCGTTTCGCCTTGCGGCTCTTCACAAGCTAAAATTCGTTGTCGAAGTCTTCACTGCTGAGCGAGTAAACACTGGTATCGTCACAGTCAGTGCCGCTCTGGAGGCCAGTGCGCTTCCTAGACGCAGCCACCACTGAAGTCGCCATTGCCGGCAGAGGCGTGGGGACGTCAAGTTGCATCCGTGCCACAACCCACGGCGGCTCTCCCGTGATATGCACAGGAATCAGGCGAAAATAGCTGAACTAGAAGAATAGCGTCCTGGCTCGCAGCCACTTCGTCTTTATTCAAGATAAACAACAATATAGGAGGCACTTCATTCGGCTTCATACATGCCATACACACCTCCAAAAAGATCCAAAGCACGCAAGATTTAATCATCAGGTCGAATATAAAGACCCCGCAAATTTCTGTAATACGAATATGAGGCGACTTTATCTGTAAGGTTATCTAGAGCTACGCGTGTACATAATCAGTAGCAGTTTTTTTTTAAATGCACCAGTAGCTACCAACCCGTGTTGCCATTATTAAACTTGCCCTGTTCATCCGGGACGCCCCGTGTCTCCCAATTCCGGCCATGAAGCGTACACATGACGTATGCGTCGTATAGCACCCATTTTCCTGAGAGTATGGATGCTAAACGAGTGACACGTTCGTCTCCCCGCTAGGCAGGCTGGAATAGAGTTACAGACGCGAGGGAACAGCGAGGACCGCATGAGTGCCTACTTCGGCGAGACCCGGGAGCGCATCGAGGCGTACAAGCTGCAGTCACCATGCGGAAGTCGGCTCGGATCGGAGGACTGCATTCTGAATTGCAGTGTAACGTAGTCTAGAATCGAGCCCGTGACCGTGCGGCCTGCGAGGGAAGGTCGCAAACGAAGAACACGAACGTAGCGCCAACTCGCAACAAATCAATCATTCTGTAAAATCATTCTGGATTGCTAAGTCTCATCACAGCGAAACGTCAAAACGGAGCAACGAAGAGCAAAATTATGGGCTGTGCAGAAGTGCCTAAGCCATCCACTCCATAATACCACAATCACTAACGTGAGACTAGAACTGATGTCATGCGATGCTAACGCATAACAAACCCAGTCATCACGTCTTCTTTTTACATTTCATTTCATTTTATTACCTTAAAGACCCCAATCGGGGTATTACATCAGGAGTGGTTAACATGTTTACGCAAGAAAGGCAGGTGTTACGGTGCAATATAAGTTTGAACAGCTTCCTATTGTCAAAAATGCGTCTAGAATGTTTCGATGGGAAACGTTGTCGTAAGCGCCTTTCACGTCAAGAAAGAGTGCTACTGATAATCGTTTCCGAGATTTTTACTGTTCTACAGATGATACTAGATCGATGACACTGTCAATTGATGAACGACCGCGTCGAAATCCCGCCATAGAGTCAGGGTAAATTTTGTGGTGTTAAAGGTACCGTTCGAGACGCATGAGGATCTTACGTTCCATGAGCTTCCCGACGCAGTTGGCGAGAGCTATAGGCCGATACGATGCCAGTTCGAGCGGCGACTTTCCTGCTTTTAGAAGCGATACCAGGCGGCTGCGTTTCCCTTCCTGTGGGACGACACCATCTTGCCATGAACCATTAAAAAGGCTGAGGAGTTCTCTTCGTGCTTCTCGACCTAGGTGGCGCAAAGCAGTATATGTTTGCCATCTGGCCCTGGTGAAGACGAACACCTGCAGAGCTAAGCATCCAAGATTTCTCACTTGACAACATCGACCGGTTCGGAGCTTGTTGCCCTCCGAGGCGCCGTTGATAATATTAATAACCAACCGGCTAATCGGTGGGCAATATTCTGCGATTCGAAGGCGGCCTTACAATGTCTTCTGTCATCTCTTCGTCGCGGGTCATGTGAACAACTCGTGTCGGAGATACGAGAAATGCACCATCACATGATCGCGAAAGGACACGATGTCGTGTTTCAGTGGCTGCCTGAATTGCGGTATCTCCGGCAACGACCTCGCTGACGAATCTGCTAGGAAAGCACACGAAGGAGCAACCCTTGTCTCAATACCTTTATCGCGGACTGACACAGCCCAACACTTAGGCAAGCTAGCGCACTCTTTGACATTGGAGAAGTGGCACACATCTGAATTCATTCAACATCGATTGCATTCCCTCGATCGATCTATACAACTGTGGCTGTTACCAGGTCTTCCGCGTAGTGAGGAAACGGTGCTGTGCCACTTACGTTTGAGCGTCGCATTCACCAATGCATATACATTTTTGATTGGAATGGCTGATAGCGCCGAGTGCAATGCCTGCGGTGTCGAGGAAACCATAGAACATCTACTGTGCTACTGCCCATATTTTGAAAATGAAAGGTAATTAAGACCTCTGCACAGCTCTCAATGAGCTAGATGGAAAGCCGTTCACCTTGAACAAGATCTTGGGACCATGGCCTCGCATATCGCAGCTACAAAAGGCCACAAAAGCGCTGCTGCGATATTTGAAAGCGACCGGATTGAGTCAGCGTCTGTGAACCGGACTGAGTGACTGAATGATACACCCAGTGGACTTTCTCTTCTTTTAGTCTTTCCATCCCCCTTTCGCTTTCCCCAGTGTAGGGTAGCCAACCGGGCTCAGTCCTGGTTAACCTCCCTACCTTTCATTTATCATTTGCTCTCTCTCTCTGAACAGCTTCCAGAAATCCTGAATGATGTGTGATGGCAGCGGCATCGAAGGGTAGGTCGTTCCAATCTCTGACAGCCAGATGAAAAAATGAAGCTTGAAACGTGACAGTTCGTGTGCGAGGACGACAAACTTGGAGTTGATGGTTGGTGCGTTGTGACATGCGTGAAAATGATGGCGTGACGTAAGGCGGGCGGCTTAGCTAGCTGTAAAAAAATTGCGATAGAGAAAGAGAGCGTGGCGATACGACGACGGAAATGTCAGACTAGATCTGGCTTTAAAAGTTAAATGCTGATGTTATATGAAGAATGGGTGAATCTAGTCGCACGATTCTGAACTGATTCGAGTGCATTGATGATACATGTTTGGTGAGGTTTCCAGATGGCGGCGGTGTATTCCAGTTGCGGGCTGGCAAATTATTTGTATGCGAGTAGTTTGACTTATTGCGGAGTATGACTAAAGTGACATTTCAAGAACCCTTGTTCGCTGATGAAATTACGTTAGTCGCTTGCCCACTCAAGGAAAGGTTGTGGGACAGGGTGATACTTAAGTACTTATAGGCTAGAAATGATTCCACTGAGACGTTTGCGATTGTGTAGGTATAGAGATAGGGATTAAAACTGCGGGAAACTGAAATAAATTTGCACTTGTTAGAGTTCAAGGCCATTTGCCAACGTTTGCACCAGTTTTACACGTTATTAAGGTAATTCTGGAGAGATTCTTGGTCAGAGATGTTAGTCACTGAACGACAGATGCAGCGAACATGCAAATAAGACAAGATACATGCAGCGCAAGATCTTTAATGTATATTAGGAAAATAGGCGGTCCCCAGATTGGAGCTTGAGGGACACCTGAAGTGATAGGGAGGGGTTAGGTGGAGTACTTATAACCAAGGACGAACTGGGAACGATTAGTTAGGAATTATTTTATCTATTGTATTATGTGAGGATCTAAGTTCAATCTGCATAATTGTATTAGAAAGCGGTTATGAGGCACTGTGTCAAAGCTTTATAATAGCCTAAAAAGATGACATCGCTTTGAACGTTGTTATCAAGGTTAACGTGCAGCTCATGAAGTAACAAGTTGTGTTTCAGGTGAAAGCCCCTTATGAAAACCGGGTTGAGAAGGATGAAAGAAGTTTACCGAGTCTAAAGAGTTTGTGATATGCGAATACATCACATGTTCCATGATTTCGCAAGGTTAATGAAATGGGGCGGTAGTTTAAGGGAAAGTCTTTGTCACCTGCTTTGAAGACTGGAACGACCTTTTCCGCTTCCCGATCCCCTGGTAAAACACCTGTAGAACATAATTGCAAGAATAATAGAGTGAAACATGCAGCGTATATATGCTTAATATTCATTAGGATCTTTGAGTTAATTTCGTCTACACCACGAGAAGCACATAAGTTTTTTTTTTTTTTTTCAGTGATTGACAGTGTACGATCTGTCGAAAACATAATGGGTGGCATATGCGATGTTATGTTAGTAGGTAGCGGAAAGTCTGGAGGTGTAGTTCCTTTTGTAAACACAGAAAGAAATGCTGTATTGAAAATATAAGCGTACTCGGCCTCCGTAGCTGCTTCGAGTATCTCGAGTACCTCGAGTATCTCTCGAGGCGTAGTTAATTCTTATATATATGGAAGATTCGAGTTTCCTTGAATTTTCGATGATAACTGTATGCCTGGAAGTTGGACGCCACTAGCATATCCTCGATCATGACATTTAGCTTATGCGCATTCCGCTTTTCCTTGACATAGCGTGCATTCTTTCCTACGTAATGTGTGCCGACTAATTCCAGAGCGGATTCCGCCCATGCAACGTAAAGACCACGGTGCACGTGGTGAGCTCTACCTTTTTCAACCAAATGCAACCTTTTTCATGCATATAATCATTCTTTTTTCTAATACAGGAATTGGCGTTAAAGGTAAGGTATGATTAGGCCAACGGAATGAAAGACTAAGGTTGAAGATTAACATTGGCCGCGCCAGGACTGTCCGTTTACTCGTCCGAACAGCGCTGCAGCCTCGTCTTATCAGTGCGGCTCAATCCCAGCAATTTATAGATTGGGCCCGTCTATAATGCATCAACACGGAAGTAACGCGCGCCGTTACCGGGCTTCCACGATGCACACCAATCCCGACACTTTAGGAAGAGGCGCAACAGTATTGACGAGTTGAACTATCAACGCCGTCAAACCAGGGATCTCAAACCATCCTTTTTGCAACCTGCTGCTGAGCGGATTAGCGACATGCTTGGACAGTCCGGTTTCCATCTCGCCGCCGAAGGTGGTGACAACTGGCAGACACCCTTCCACCCTGGGGTGATCAACAACTCACAGAGAACAAGAACAAACCCATCGGCCGCCTCTGTAATGCAGTCCCACGTCCATCGGCTGCCTTCAGGCGCCACGGAATAAGCAGGTGCTGCGCCCCCGAAAGACTACAGCGACGCGACATGCACCTTTCCCAAGTGACCTCAAAGATGATTTCCTCCTCCACAAGGAAATTCTCCCCTGCACCACACGAGATTTAATTCCACCGCGGAGTTCAAACCTCCCAGGCAGCCTTACCCGACAAGAGGAGGTGGTGATGCGGAGACTCCGTGTGGAGGCATCACTTACCCCACAGGTTACCTATGCCTGGCCACATCATCTCCGAGGACCATTTGGCGATACGTGCCCATATTGCTCAGTTCAAGCGTCCGCACCTACAATCAAACACCTGTTGTGGCCCTGGCCTAAACCACATTCGACGGCTCCGCATGCAACCGGTTTATATTTACATACTTAATAGGTTATACCGTTGGTCAAGCTTTCAAAAGAAAAAGCAGTGACAAGGCTGCCTGTGAAAGGGGGGGGGGGGGCGGTATTCTGTAAGTCTCCACCTAGTTGACATGGCCATTTCACCTGCTGCTGAAATACACTGCTAAGCGTGGACAGCTGGGCTAGGTAGTTGTGAATAGTATTATGAAACATCGTTCCAGCGCACAAATAAACACGGACGAGCAGAGGACAGCAAGAACGCCCAATCAACCGGCGTTCTTGTTGCCCTTCTCTACTCGTCCGTGTTTATTTGTGCTCTGGAACGATGTTTCATGCAGTATACTGATTGGCTGGGGGCGCCTGTCTCCTTCTCTCGCGTGCCCCAACCCAGCCAATCAGAACTTAAGCAGCAGATTAAATGGACATGTCCAGTACGTTGACACTTACTGCATACACCCCAGGTAAGCGCTCGAACGCTTGCATTCGACAAATCAATATAATCGGTGGCCAACATTTTGCTGCCTTTTACAGCGAAAGCAGTGTATGACTAACTTTCGTAGTTTTTTTCGGCGTCCGTTAACAGAAAAAATCATCATGTGGGCCGATCCTGGTGATAGTGCAAAAAGGGTCCAAGATCAATGGCACATAACCCTGTGGACTAACGCGCCCTTCGGAATCTTCGGGATGGGCCCACATATGGGGAGTGCTTAACGCCTGCTCCACTTCCACCGCGGGTCGGCCCGACATTGCACTGTATACCTTCGGGATGCATCCACTTGTGGGGAGCGCTTAACGCCGCTTCACCCCGCCGCAGGTGGGCCCGGTATTGCAATATCTTCGGGATCGGCCGACGTATGATGAGTTAATGCCTACTTCACCTCCGCCGCGGGTCGGCCCGGCATTGCACTATTTTCGGGATTGGCCCACGTATGCGGGGTGCTTAACGCCTGCTTCACCTCCGCCGCGGGTAGGCCCGATATTGCACTATTTTCAGGCGGACCCGCAACGGATGTGAAACACTTTGCTTTTCGTTTGAGAGCTTTGACTGTCGTCAGCTTTCGCTGCCATTCCATCTTCACGGAGAGGAATAGTTGTCAATTTTTTCACTCCTTTTGGATGGCGGTAGTCATCGGCATCTCCTGGGGTGTGGAAGCCAGTTTTGTGATCGATTCGGTGCCCGCGCGATTAACTCAATATGAATTCAGTTGTCACCATCTATTGCAGCAGGCAGGGCGTAGTTTATTGTTTTAATTATAATATTTTATTTTATTTATAATGCCCAAGACAATTTTTATGTCACCATCTATTCAACGATCACGCGCATCCCTGTTGCTTCGTTAGTTCAACCTTCTTTCTTTAGACTGATACAGGGGCCAGGAAAGGGACTCGGTACATAGTCGGTTGGTCTGTATGCTCGTGGAACGAGTTGTGGCCGGAGAAAACGCCAGTTGCGTTTAGCCTTTCCTTTTGCTTCATTATTTCCTAGAGTGACAGCTCGCCGCGACGCTGGCAGATCATCGGAACCTTATATCCGCGATATAGGTTAGATAAGGTGGAAAATAAAATATTGCGAAACAGCGTCGATCATCAGACCCTGCAATAACCCTTACACCCATAAGCAATATGACTGTCACCCGTTACCTCGTCTGGTTTTCCCCTTATAGTACAGCACTTTTCGTGCAAAATTGGCAACTGGAAACAAGAGTCGCAAGGAGATGAGAAATTAAGCGATCTACTAAGGGAGAGAACCAAGGCAACCGCCAAACAAAAAGGAAAAGCGAAAATTGTTTGTGCAACTATTTATGGATCAACATCTTTTTATTTTGGAAATGAAGTAGAGAGAACGCTGCCGGAACTGGAGAATAATTCCGTGTGTTTTGAATGACGCTTCTACAGTTATCAATCGAGCCGCCTGACGTAGCCACTTCCCTGCAGCGCTAAAGGGAGGGGGTTCTAACCTTCCGCGGTGTGCGCAGTACGTCTAGAACCGCAGCGTCCTGCGCTCTACGCAGTTGTACGGGACTGATGACCACGCATCGTTACGCAACTTCCCAAATAACAACACGAGTCGCTTTTGCTACTTGTTAGAGCAGTAAACAAGGGATGCAAAAGAACTGTGACTGTTCCGCAAATATACATTTCTCTAAAATCCTTCCAGAGCTAATTCAAAAATCTTTACTAGGAACCTTTATTTTGCACTTTCGCTTGTTAACTTGCTCTTGGCAAGGTTCTTCCTGTGCATCTTTCATTCGCGAGTCCATTTGATGTGGTTCTTTGCTTGCCAAGTAAGGTAGAGGTGTATCTCACAGGCGTACGTGTGAGGTACACGTTATTTCAATTCTCTTTTGCGGCTTTACGCGTCTTTATGGCAAATGGTGGGAATTATTCGCATTTGTACTAGTAAAAGTACCCTCCACTTCATTTGCATAGAAAAGTTACCTTGGCCTGCCCCCCCCCCCCCCCCCTAGAAAAAAAAAAGACCCTGCGTACGTGCCTGGGCCTATCTATACATAGAAACGCCGGTTAGCCTGCCGATCTCGGTCCTCACCCTCGCCGAAGGGTTGAAAGATGGCAGGAATTTTCCCGATTTTTTAAAAGCGACGCATTTTTTTTCTTCTCCCGAGTGGTTCGTGCCCGTGACACGCGGTGCAGGCGTCGCCGAGAGCGGTGTAGCGCCACGCATCTTGACCGCGCTTGTTCGTTTCCGCACGTGGCACTGTCACGTGGCTGCGCCTCCTTCGTCGGACCAAAAGGCAACGTCCGGCCACGCATAGATGTTGTGTGTGTAACGCAACGGGGCAGACTCGCGTCGTTTGATGCCCCGCTTCAGGATTTGAGCCGATGAGGAAATTATGTAGGGCGCGTCAGTACGCCCCGCGGTGGGACCAAACCCGCACACCTCATAATCGCGGCCCCCATTTCTCCTGCGCACGTCTTGCTTAAGGCGGAAGTGCGAGCCAAGGGAGGCTGGGAGGGCGCTGCCTCTTGCCGGACCGGTCCCGCTTTGGCTGCACGACCCGACGGCCAGTCGTGCTCCAGCTCTTCTCGGTGCGGGCTCCTCGGGCAGCTTCGAGCAAGTAAGCCGGCTTCCTTTGCTCGCGCTACGAGACTGGCGGCGCGCGTTGCGTAGCACGCACAGTCCGCCGAAAAATGGAACGCGTGCTCGAGACCGCGGGCGACCGTTCGGGGTGTTCCGACTGCCACCTGCTGTCAGCCAGAAGGACCGTGCAAGGACCTACATTTGTGAGGGGGTTAAGCCTGCTGTTGACTAAAGAGGGGCTTCTCCGCATGCTTTCAACTTGTTTCTCGGTCACACAGGGATATAAAACCTTTCAGAGGCCGCTCTGACTGCGAAGCACCGGATACGTAATTGTCTGAACGGTTCGATTCTTTAACGAAGTGATTACCACGTAAGATGGAAGAGAACTGAGGCCACCAAAACTATGGGGCGATTCGACCATTTCTTTAAAGAATGAATGGCGTGCGGAAATATTTAAAAAAAATCGCGTTTCTATTCATTTTCGCGCGCAGAGGGCCACGAGCGGCGCTGTATAGTTAAGGGATCCACATAAATTTTGCGTATACCTGAGCTCTGTCAATTCCCATTCATCTATAGCAACAACAGGGACTTTCTGCAAATCACCCCGTAGGAATGCGCGGTCATCGGGAACCGAACGCGCGACCTCGTACTCAGCGGCGGAACACCGTAGCCAGTGAGTGAATGGCAATCCTCGTGATGACTGGGCGCGCATGCGAAAGCCGTGGGTTCGAATCTTATACATTTTTAATTTTCATGTCTAATTGAATTTTTTTACGAGGATGAACAAAAACATAAATGTAATACTTCAGTGAAAATTTGAGAATAACAAAGCAGTTTGCTTTCTTTGCTAAGAAATTTTGCTAAGCTTTCCTTGGTTTCAATGCCTGTTGACTTTATGTGCTCTCAGGCCGCGTTTGAGAATGGTGTGAACGAACGATCTACCCACGCCCTCATCGTACAGCCGAATAGTTTCGCATGCTTTTCGAGTTTGCGCGCACAACAATAATCGCGTGCCGGGTTTCCTTCTTTCTTTTTTTATTATTTTTATTGTTAAATGTATACTGTTTGTCACGCAAGGCAAACACTTGATCAGCGTTCGAGCGATACGAGTTTCGCTGTTTCATCGGCTTTACTTGGTCATAAGTGACGTGCGATAGAAAAAAAGAACATATACATTGGTTTTCGGCAGGCCGTGTCTGCACGTCTACGCCGAACAGAAATGTGTCGCACTCGAATGATTACTCCACGGAAACGCTGTGCGGAGCTTATTCTCATGCCAGGTTCGCACCTGCGAGTCAGGAGCACTTGTGTTTGAAAACATCTCCCTTTCTTTATATCTCGCGGCTGAACTCAATACATAGTGCAGAAGCCAGACTTCCTTGCGAGCTAAAATTAGCACTTCTGGAGACCCGCCAGACGTCATCGCTGATTCGCTACCACATCAAGGGTTCCGTGTCATCTGGTCGACCGCTCTCCGGCACCAGGCGTCGAACGCGGCGCCCGAGTGGCGCGCCGTTGTCCGAGGAGGACTGCTTGTTAGCTCGGTTAACCGCCGAAGGCCGTTCGCGTCAACGGGCTGCACGAGGTGACCTACAAATAAACTTGCTCTTACACAGCAAGGTCAACGACCACACTGGGGAAACTGCGACGTGTTCTCCACGAAAGACGCTGGTGCAAAGGCTTTTCAAACTATATTGCAATAATAAAAAGAGGGAAATAAAATCAGGTCTCCTTCAGGGGGTACATATTAGCGCCATGTGGAGACGGCTGGTCCTTTGCTGATACCTGGTCCTGCTTTCGGAGGGAATCGCTTTTTGACTGGAAGTTCAATTGACACAAAAGAGAACTATCAAGTTAAAATGGGTTGCCCATGAGAACACTTCTGGAATACTCACAGTGAGCGCGCAAACTGGGCAAACGAGAAAAAGGCTTACGAACGGCGGGTATCGCGATGCCACTTTGACCCAATAAGCTTCCATGGCTGTCTGCTCGTTAGTGCGCAAGATGAGACACGAAAAAGGAAGCAGTGACGGTTTTCCAAAGCCTGGAATTAACTATTCAAGTGCACAAAAATACTGGGAAATCAGCAGGATCATGCTGAATTCAGTGCCGTTATTGTGCCAAAGAAGCGCAAATGAAGGCTTCAAAGAATATTCCACGAGTCCGAACTGATTTGATATTTCTATGGATTGTTTATTTACGGTATAACGGAAGTCTCCGAAGGGAATTAACATCCGCAATTAACTTAGTCCGTGACACCGTCTGACTTGTTATGTTCCTTGCTGTTATCAATCAATACGCTTAAAGCGTTAGCCACCCGGATGCGGCCACTATGGGCGAAGCGTGACCAGCTGGTGGTGACGTGCAGGCGCAAGCAACACGCGCTGTCGTCAAGGGTCGTTGCCCTTGCTGGCGCTGCGACGTAGACGCAACGGCAGCGGGCATGCATTGCCGCTCGGCGGAGTCCTCGGCGCTCTTCTCTCGCTCTGTGCGGCTACGCAAGCATCCCTGTCCTGCAGGAGTTGGAGGAGCGCTCACTTACAGCGCCTGCTGTTATTTGCATACCTCGGGAGACCTCGCCCGACAGGGCAACGGCGAGGCACTTTACTTCTGCAACGACTGCACCGAGTATGATCGCATTTGGTGGATTTAAAACGAAAGGTCCATACCAAGAGGAGGGAGCAGAGTTTATTATAAAAAGATTGCCGGAAATGGAAAAGACCACGAAAGAAAAAAACGAAGGAGTTTTAATCGTCCAAACCAGAATTAATATACACTGAAGGGATCAACTGGCGCCCCAGTTATGTGTACTCCCCGACTTTGTCATGCGCTCTGAAGTCTCCTTCAGAGCCGCTTGCGTAGCCGGCATTTCCATTGTGAACAAGGGATCCCTACGGAAACGTCACTTTGTTTTGACCATGAGTAGCGCCCTATTTCTTTTACAGGAAAGGAGCTTCAAGTTTATTGCATTTGCTGGGCCATAGAAAGCGAATAATAATTATATACGCCGCTACGAAGTTTACCTATAATTTCTTATGGGAATTTTGCAAAACTTACTCTTACAACATAACGATTTCACGGAGGCTGTAAATAGATCCATCGGGGGGGGGGACTCGGTGCTCTGTGGCGTGCACCTAAGTGGACGCGCGTTTGTTGCATGCGTCGTCCCCAGCGGAATGCAGCTAGCGTAGCCGGGATCGAACCAGAGACCTCGTGCTTCGCAGCGCAACGCCACGGCTGCCGCGGCGGGTCCGTTTAGACGACACGTAACAGATACGGTTTACACATACGGAAATTAAAGATATGATATAGGTCTTTAATGCAAGGTTACAGAATTGTAAACTCCGTGTTATTATTTTCTTGAAATAAAGCAAATGTCGGGAATTTTCGATAAAACTTGGCTTAAATAGAAATTCTGCTTCCACAAATCGGTAGAATTTAACTTTCTCACCCAGATGCAGCAAGCTTTATTCATGTGTATATGTTCAGCGGTCGTCTAGTGTGATTATTTGTCTGCTTCACGCGTGTCTGAATAACGGTAGTTTGAGTTTTCGTCCAGCAACCATGGTTGACAGCTCCGACTACACCGGTGATCGGAGTGTTACTCTCAGAACTATAAGGCTTCTTCCTAACAGGTCCTCCAGCACAATCTCAGGATGCAGGAGCCCGGTGAGCCACACCTGATCTTTGTCTAGCTCGCCGCCCGACAAGTTTGAGGGCGATGGAAGCGAGGAAGGAAAAAACAAAAGACAAACAAAAAAGTATAACGCTTCGGGAAGTTAAATTAATTAAATTATGTGGTTTTACGTGCCAAAACCACTTTCTGATTATGAGGCACGCCGTAGTGGGGGACTCCGGAAATTTCGACCACCTGCGGTTCTTTAACGTGCACCTAAATCTAAGTACACGGGTGTTTTCGCATTTCGCCCCCATCGAAATGCGGCCGCCATGGCCGGGATTCGATCCCGCGACCTCGTGCTCAGCAGCCCAACACCACTGAGCAACCACGGCGGGTTTCGGGAAGTTCCAGAAAGGCACGAGTAGGGCTCGGCAGCGTTAACACATTGCAGTTTGACTTTGCCATTCGGAGTGACGCGCTCGAAAAACGTAGGGAAACGAAACGAAAAGCTGACGAGTTTCTCGCCACACGTCACGGGCTGTTCTCGCCGAAGCGGACGCAAGCCGCGCCGACGTCAGGCCGGGGTTTCCGCGGACTCGCAAGCCGCCTTCGCGGGATCTTCCGCCGCTCTTCGTCGGTGCGTCACAAGCGAAGAGAGGTGCGGCACATCCCTTCACCGCGCATGCCGTGCACATATTTTGAACGATCTGCTTGCTGGCACTGACCCTGTCGAGAAACGTCGAGTGGCCCGACAGGTGAATATGTACAATGGAGTTCCTCTCTAACTGCGAATTTCTTTTAGCGTATAGCACATTTATGCTACGTTTGCTGTTGAACCGCTGTGACCTATCGAGCGTTAATTTAAATGCTCCCCTTTATATTGCTCGCGGGGACACACTTACGGGGGATCGAACCGTTCTTGCTTGTTAACATTCAGACGCATTGACTCCGCTTTGTCGAGCAGTTCTGTGTTGCTCTCCATACGTGTACAATTGCACACAGGTCTAAAACGGCCATATTTGACCGTGTAATCAAACACGACGATTACGGCATGATGGCTAGAACAGCAAGAACACGCTGTCTCTTTTTTCATTTATTACTTTTTTTTTTGAAGGGCAGAAATTAAGCTGCACAGTGGCGTTGCTGGTTGTTTGCGTCATTCGTCTCGGTTCGCGTCGTCAAAGAGCCAGCGAACAGAAAACTTAGCTTGGGCCGCTATGCTACACTTCTCGAGTGTCAAACAGGTGTTAATCTCGTCTCACTGTGAAAGAAGAAGCCAGAAAGGGCTCAAAAAAGATAGACGGGCGACTTCCGCCAGAGCTTCCGCAACGTCAGTTTGTGACGGAGTCCCTTGAAGCTTAGCTCATTGTCTGTCAACTAGAATTACAATTCGTTCGAAAGTACGTTTAAGACTTAGCCTTGGTGCCTTTGGTAGCATTCCATGGGCAAAATATGACTGTCCTTTAAAACTGAAGGTAGCGCTAGAAAGGACGAACACACGGTGAAAAGACGACGACGAAACGCTTTCTTCGTCGTTGTGTCGTCTTTTCACCGTGTGTTCGTCCTTTCTAGCGCTACCTTCAGTTTTAAAGAATGCATCACCAACTAGCCCAGCACCAAGTTTTATTAAAATATGGCTGATATAGCCTACATTACTGTGCAACCTCCCTGTGACGTCACACAGGCACGTCGTACTGGCATGGCAAATTTAAGCCTCTCATTGGGTACTCATGAGTTCTAAACGTTTCTTTTAGTCTTATACAGGGTGTCGTTTCTTCTTTCTCTTTTTGGGGGGCCGGGGGAGACAATACAGAATTTAAAAAAAATCACCTGTGGCAGATGGAGTAATAGCAATCCTTAAGCTGTATTACTCGAAGCGGGGAACATTACTCGCGCGAGAAATCGGAATGTATAATCAACTAACTAACAAAAATTAAAAACTAACTAATTCACGACACATACTACGATTTACTAATTGTAACCTGTGGATTTGCAAGGCATATCCATTTGAAAGTAATTCTAAGGATCGCACGGCTTTCCAGATATGCGAGGCGAAACTTGCCGTAAAAATGCACTATTGTTCCACTTTCTCCTTTCACGAACCTCCGTGTTATGCACACACACACAAAACTGACTGGAAAGCCCATGTATTTCAACGCACACTTTGGGAATTATCTCGACACTGGTGTCATCCTGAAAATTCCTTCCAAGTGGTTACGCCTTCCGAACTCATCCGCTACAATGTGTAAATTGCAATATATGTCGTAAATTATAGCATTAGTAAGTTAATTAGCAAGCATTAGTGAATTATTTTATTATGCATGTCGATTTATTGTGCGAGTAATGTCCGCCTCTTAGAGGAATACAGCTCAAAGACTATAATTATGCTATCTGCCACAAGCGATCTTTAAACATTCTGTACGCTAAAAAAAGAGAGAAATCAGTATAAGACCGAAAACCGAATGCATTTGTCGTTTTAGTACAGATTTATTTTTCTTTGCGATATTGCGGTGCGCAATTCACTGGCATATATTCTTGTTCGTATTGTACATAACGGACATTACGGTAAATCAAAATTCTGGGACCGTTGGGCCACTAAGATTTGAATGCCGCTGAATACTTTGTGTGGTTGCTTAACGAAACATTCCTATAGTCGCACCTGAACGATTAGAATCGAAACAATCTGAAGGAAAAAGCGTGAACAAAGAGCAGCCGCTTGTAGCCACAGGAGCAAACGCACTTCTAACAACAATGCTTCTTTCGCAGAAGGACGCATTGGCAAAACTGATAAGATGCAGAGTGCATGCATGCTTGTACAAGATATGGCAACGGTTAGAGGAAGTGGCACGTACCAGAGTTGTCCCAAGGATGATAACTTGCAGAGTTCGCAATCTCTACAGTCACATCTAAAGTAAAGAAAGGTAAAATATCGTTATGAAGTGAAGGTTGGCATGGGACCGCGTATTTTGTAACAAGTGTGGGATTCTCACCCGTGCTCTTGGGACAAAGGAACGACAACACAGTAGCGCAATCACAAGGGCATTTATTGCACCTTTCATAGATCAATGCCTGCTAGCCGAATTCCTATCCGCAAGACATGCCGATGGGCGCGCGACAAATCGCGGAAGTCTGACTCACCGCGACCGGATAACGAGCGAATATGTTCGCCCCATGCTGGACACCGACGCCTGGTCGTTCGCGCGTAGGCGGTCACGCGAACGGTGGCGCGTTCGAACGAGGCCTCGCGAGACGGTCTCGCAGAAGCGTGGTTCGGCGCACGCGCGGAACGTCCGCGCCGCTGCCGAGCCAAAGAGGAAGAGCCTTCTCCCTTCCACGCCCAAGTATCCACGCCCAAGTAACCCCGTTAGGTGGCGTTAGCAGAGCCACACTCGCGCCATCTCTCGCAATGCGGTTCAACCACACCGACTGCCGCGGGCACCAGGCCACGCGGCGCAGCCGGATTACAGGAGACGGGAGCTATGCATATCAGGAGACGCGTGAGAGTCGCGCATCGCCACACAAGTGATTTGTTTTTTCGGTGTGATAGCTTCAAATGGCCCATTGAGCGAAAATGCCGGCGCCTGTCGTCTGCAGCAGCGAAACGGCATCTAAACTCGCATTGCTATTGGCTGCGACGCCACGTCACGAGTTGCGCTTCGACGGAGCAGAGCGGGTGAAAGGGCGACACCTGCTGCCGCCCACCAGGCGTGAGGGCATCGCCGCGTCGGCGGCATGCGGCGCTGGCACCGGGGGCTGCTGCTGCTGCTGCTTGCTGGCTCGGGCAGCACGTACCGCTATGATACAGTCGCGATCAAAAGTTTGGGGAGCACGGCACCAGCAAAAAGTTAAAATATATTCAAGCGCAGCTCCGCGTCCTGGAATCGGTTTAATACATTGTATTAGTCAAACACGCGCGCGTACGCGCGCGCTCTTGCTTTTAGCCAGAATGCACAGGCTGCGAAAAAAGAAAAATTAAAAATCGCGGCACCTTTGGTCCCCAAACTTTTGATCGCGACTGTGCATTACTCGCAACGCAAAACTCGAAGGACCGCTCAGCACCATTCAATTGGACATTAATGCTTTCGCATTCACTCGCAAGAAGTGCTTAGGCGCATAGAGTTTCCTACCAAAATGCTTAGGTGTCCTCGGATATATATTACTTGAATTCTTTTCTAATCATTGCTGACGCCTACAGCGTCGGATTCCTACGATTGTGCTGCAGCGGCGTGCGAGCCAATGTCGAGAGGCGAAAGGAATGAAGAGTCGGTGAAAAACTTGAAAGTTAGGAGCGTTGCTCGGCCAGCTGGCGTCGAGGGCGTCTGCTCCGCACTCGCAGGCGTGCTTGTCGCGTGCCCAGCGGCTCTGCCGCGTCAACAAGCTGCAGGTTTGAAGGAAAGGCGTGCGCGAGCAAGGCACCGGGATGTACGGTGTAGAAGAACGCCCGGTCGGAGGTGTATCGGCTGTGCGGACGGAATTCGCAGACGCGTATGGCGCTGATCCCTCTCTTCATCGTCGACTTTGGACGACGAAATCGCGCTCAAATCTGAAAGTTTACCTCAGAAGAGTCATCCACCATCCAGCTTTTCGAGAGAGAGGGAAGTAGAAGCTCGCGATGGTAGAATTCTGTAGCAGCTGTGCTTATAATGGCCGCGTGGGCTCACGTTCTTGCGCAAAACAAGATCACTCCTGACAATCCTGTCGGGCAGTACGCTTGACTATTAAGGCAATAGCACCGTTTGCCAAGTCCCGACACTGTCCAGTAGAGAGATAAACAGATAAAGATGATAATTAGTTTAGTAATAATTAGTAGTAATTTAGTCATAATTAGTAATACGTTTAGTAATTTGGTATTAGTTTAGTAATTATTTTAGTAATAAGTTGGTTAGCTTTGTTAGCTTGAAACGCAGGTTTCTTTACGCGCAATTACATAAAGGTGCGACGTGAACTTGCTCTGCAGTTGGTTTCTAACGATCGAGTAGTCCAAGGGTACTATTTGAAATATGAATTAAGCCGCTGGTGCGAACGTAGTTGAACCTGGAATGAAACAAGGCGTTGTACTTCTTTCAAAATGGTTCGTGTTTAAGTTTCTGAACACTACTGAAACAGGGCTGCGAGTTGCACTTTGTGTCGACAATATTCACGCGCCGATACAGGCAGTCGACTCTCGCGCAATAACGAGCCAGCGTGCGCGCAGAACGCCTCCGTTGGGCGTCTGCTCCAGTCCACCGCCAGCGCAGCGCTGCGTCCACTGGGGGCGCTGCGTGAAGCTCTCCCATAGCGTTACGCGGAAGTTTCATGACAAGATTAAAAGTATTGAGGGACCCCGATGTCACCAGCCGTGCCGTGGCCGCGTCTTCATCGCAATACCGTGTAGCGGGACTAGGTCTCGAGTTCGGTAGAAAAACGCTACACGAAGAGCGGGAAGCTCACACTCTCATTCTCCCCAACTTCGGAGTGTCAAAGGTATTCAGGAAGTCCCACCATACCATCAGAAATCGAAGTGTACGCCCTACCTAGCCCGAGAACTTTTGACCCAGACTGCCGACATGTATCTCTGCTTACGATGACCTTCTTCGCCGTCTATCTCTCGTCGGCCTCCTCTTGACGTGGCACTCGTCCCCTGTCGTTAAGATAATAGCCACGGCCGCCTCCCTTCGCCCGCGTCCATTCCTGCCACGAAGCAGACGCTCGCGCAACCGGGAACGCGTGACGTCCCCCTGATTCTCTGCCTCGCAGCTCAGCGGCTGGTGTGTAGCTCAGCAGCAACAGCGCCGACGACCATGAGGATCGCCATCATCGGCCAGAGCGCCTTCGCCAGCGAGGTGTTGAAGCTGCTGCAGAAGAATGGCCACGAGATCGTCGGCGTCTTCACCGTGCCCGACAAGGACGGCCGGGAGGACACGTTGGGTGAGCGGGACACTCCTCCCTTTCTGCTGTGGGGCGAATTATTGGCACTGCATTTTGGGAAGGATCGACTAGGGGTACACCTGAAGCACGCTCGAGTGGGTATTCCTTCAAGACTGGCTGCATTCATTTGGCGGAAAAATGTTAGTTACTGGCGAACGCAAACGTACCACCCTTCTTGAATTTGGCGATTTAGATCGCAGCATCCGTACGCGTGTGACGTCATGGATTTAAAAATATTCTCGCGCGTTTGGGCCGTTTCATGCGCAGGAAAAGTCGCTTTGAGCCTCTGGGTTCTCTTTTTTTTTTAACACAGTGAAACCCTTAGTTATCGACAAACCAACAGTCACAGTGCGGTAACTTGAAGGCGACGGCACGCGTTCTGGCTTACCACGCTTCCACACACGGTTCAGCAGTGCCACACAGTCAACTGCACCTCAATTCAACCCTTCCAGATGCGCAAGATCTGCTCGAATTATTCGAAAGTTCGAATTAACAAACCGCGGTAAACTGAACAAAATCAAATATCTTTTATTACCTGAAGCAGTTTGTGTCTGCTCCTTGCTCTTGAAGCGCATCTCAACCGGCACACCGCGACGACATGTTTAAACGTTGCCTCATCGTTGCACTGAAAGGAAAAGAGCTATTCTGAGAAGAAAAGCAAAGCGAACGTACAGTAAAACAGCTTCACGCCCGTATGCCCCGTTCGCTGAATTTCTTCCGAGCTTTATAGCATCCGCCGCGGGTGCGTGAGGGGGTGCCGGTGGTGGTCGAATTAACCGAAGCTTCGTACTCTCGCGTTCGAACTAAACGAGTTCTTCCACACCCAATGAATGGTTTCTTGCCGGGACTTTCCAGTGCATTCGAATTAATCAAGAAGTTGACTTAACAGAACGCGAACTAACGAAAGTCGAATGTAACACGGCTCCACTTTATATTCAGCGTCCCTTCAATACAGCCCCTAACTACACATGACGCACGAGATGTGAGAGCTCTGAGTGATAACTCTGGCCGGGATTTTTTTGCATTGTGTGTCCCATAAAGCTTGCTAGAAAATTTACTCGAGGGAGCTCTGGCCTATACAGTGCCCATACAGGACGTAAGTGCGAGTATACGTGTTCAGTGAGCGTGGAAATTTTGGCTCCTTTTGGCTCCAAACGACCTCGTGACTTTGCAATTTGATATTTTCCACAAGATGTTGTCTTATGTTAAGTGCAACAGTTGGCACTAATTATGCCTATGTGCAGGAACTATAATGCCTCCTCGTCGTTGTTAAGATTGTAACTTGTCGGAGACAAGTGATTGTTGCGTTCAGCCCCCACCGAGACGACGCAACGCGGGCGCGAATATGGGACCATATATATATATATATATATATATATATATATATATATATATATATATATATATATAAAATCCGGGACGCCACAGCCACGGACCGCGCGACGGGTAAAAAAAGAATAAGAACTTAGCCACAGCGGATCATCAGCCTGGTTACGCCCACTGCAGGGCAAAGGCCTCTCCCATACTTCTACAACAACCTCGGTCATGTACTAACTGTGACCATGTTGTCCCTGCAAAATTCTTAATCTTATCCACCCACCTAACTTTCTGCCTCCCCCTGCAACGCTTCCCTTCCCTTGGTATCCAGTCCGTAACCCTTATTGACCATCGGTTATCTTCCCTCCTCATAACATGTCCTGCCCATGCCCACTTCTTTTTCTTGATTTCAACTAAGATGTCATTACCTCGCGTTTGTTCCCTCACCCAATCTTCTCTTTTCTTATCCCTTAACATTACACCCATCATTCTTCTTTCCATAGCTCGTTGCGTCGTCTTCAATTTAAGTAGAACCCTTTTCGTAAGCCCCCAGGTTTCCGCCCCGTACGTGAGTACTGGTAAGACACAGCTGTTATACACAGAAACAATTTATTATGACTCAAAGATAAGCTCTTTATTTTTCGAAACAATATCGGACGCCTTAGAACACGCACTTATAAAGCAAGATACAACAAGGAAGACGCATGTGCTTGGTGAAGTACAGCTAGAGAAACGACGGAGTACGTTTTATTAGAATGTGAAGACATCTGCCCAGCGGTTGATTTAGGAACCACTGACCTCCTTGAAGCCCTTGGGTTCAGCGAGATCAGGGGGAAAGTAAACATGTCCGCAATAGAGATTAGTAAGAGGGGATTGGAAGATTGGTGGAAGGTGGCAAACGACAAACGCAGGTGTAAAAAAACAAAATTCACCATGGGGGTTCGGAAACTTTAGTTATGGGAATTCATCGTGGGTTTTTTCTTTCCTTTTTAACATAATCAGGACATTAGGCAATATAATAACAAGAGCTTGGTGGCGGAAGCCACCGCCCCGTTCCAAAAGGGATGTCATAACATCCATCCATCCGGGGCCCCGCCGGGATGGGAGCGGACCAATCAGAGGGCGCGCCCTGGGGCGGGTGGGAGGGGACCAATCTGAACGCGCGCCGGGGGAGGGGGATGAGAGAGGTATAGGAACAGGTGTTTTGCCGGCGCTCACCCTTCTGCCCCATGGATTCCGCTCGGCGCGAGCGGCAGCGCTGACGTCACGCAAATCCCGAGCTTCGAGTGCGAGAAGCGCAAGCAAAGCGCCAGCGTTCTGTCACCACTCCTAGCAGAGCACGTAATAATCAAGCCTTAAGAGCAAGCCTTCGCTCGGGCCCAACTCTGACTATTCAAATACATGTAAAACGCAAAAGAACGCTTTTCTGAGGTAACCCCTGCACTGATATTAACGAAATTTGTTGCATTTGAGAGACAAAGTTAAATTCTAGTGACTGCTGTAAGCGGAATTTCGATTTAGGGCCTGAATTTGTTACAAGAATTTTAGAAAGTTCGAAAAAGATAGAAGCACAAAGTTTACAAATTATTAGCTCTGCATCAAGAACAGATATCGCGGTTCTGTAAGCGGCATCCGTTAGATCATAGAAAGCGGACAAATTCGATATGTAATTTTATATCTTACGTGAATCTGTTACGTAGGGTACGACGGTTCTGAAAAAGCTGTATTTACATATTAATAATTTTTTTTAGATTCATGTGTAACATATCAATTTTGTCCGCTTTATATGTACTACTAGAAGCAATTCACATATATAATTGTGATATCATTTTTCATTGCTGAGTTGCAGAGTTGTAAACTTGATGGTTTAGTTTTCTGGAAATTTGCCATCTGTGCCAATTTTGAACAATAACTGACTACCTAAATCCAAAATTCGAAACCAACAGTCACTAGATTTTAAGTTTTGCTAATAACTGCAGCTAACCTCGTCAAATTCGGTGCAGTGGTTGCCGAGAAAAGCGAATTCTCCTTTTACATGTATTTAGATAGGAGCACAAGAGCTAAAGCTTCCTCTTAACTAGTACCACGCAAGAGTGATGGACTCTAACTGACGATGTATGTGCTGTGTTATGTGCTCTCTGTCTCTCCTTTCCCCATCTTTCATCCCCCCATCCCGCTCCCATGTGTAGGGTAGCAAAGCGGTTGAGCTAAACTGGTTAACCTCCCTGCCTTTCCTTCTGCACTTTTTCCTTTCTTCCTTCCTTCCTTCCTCTTAAATACGGTAAAAAATCATGCGCAAACATCCAACAACAATTTTTAATGCCTCACCTCGTGTAACTCTATGGGCGGCCTTCTAGCGAACGACCAAACTGCGAGGGCGAGCTACGAGAGAATGAGCGAGCAGCGAGAAGGCCAGGAGAAGGAGAGGCCGGGCGAGGAGGCTGCCTTTTAGTTTTATTCGGGGACCTTAAAAGCCCTTAAAGCCCCTTGATAATTATCAAGGGACTTTAAAAGCCCTCGGTTGCGAGCGCCGCGGCGCGGAGGAGGAGCGCCGAACTCTCCGTGCGAATGGCACGGCCGGAGCGAAACCTGCCAGCGCACGCAATCTCGGAGGCCACCGTGAAATTATGCGAGACTCTACGTCTTACGTACCCCTTGCAGACAGGGAGGCCATGCTCAGTCTCGACTAAGTCGCGTCGCCTCACAGGGCTCGTGGAAATGTGTCCAGAGTTTCCGAACACGGAAGCAGGTCGTGTCTTATGCGAGCTGCATATTCTTTAAAATGAACGATAGTGCTAAACATGCAGGAGGTCACGTCGCCTAAACATATCGGTTCTCTTCGGATCACCGAAGGCAGCATCGTGCTTACCACCTGGGAGCGTCAACCTTTTTTCTTTTAGGAGGCGCCTTTTGGGAGGCACCGGTTACTACTCGTCGCATGGAAAACAAAATGCAATCACACGCAATATACCGAGAAGCACCGGATACAATCAAAGAGCATCAACACATTTGAAGTTCAGTTGCAGACTACTTTCGTGGTAAGCGCTTGCAGTGATTGCACACTTCGACCTTCTTGGCGCACGAGCAGCTCACGTCCGGGGACTTCCGCGAAAACTGGCGCGCGCTGCTAGCTAGCCAGCAACGTTGTTATAGGCAAGGACAGGCACCGGCACGCGACAGGTTTATTTTGTGACGACGCTATGCTCGCTTGGACATCTGTTAGTTACGCTTTTGACATTCACTAAACATTTTGGTTCTGACAGACATTGTTTGGGATATTATCGGCCTTACTGAGATTAGAAGACCTGGTGAGGCTTACACATTGCTGAATAACGGCCATGTCCTCTGCTATAGAGGTCTCCCGGCTAAGAAGCAATACGGGGTAGGATTCCTAATCGATAAAGACATAACGGGCAACATTGACGAATTCTACAGCATCAACGAGAGGGTAGCAGTAGTCGTAATCAAACTCAATAAAATGTATAGATTAAAAATAGTACATACCTACGCTCCAACATCCAGCCACGACAATGAGGAAGTAGATCAGTTTTATGAAGACGTTGAATTAGCGATGAGAAAAGTGCAAACGCGGTATACAGTAGTAATGGGGGACTTCAATGCAAAAGTGGGGAAAAAGCAGGCGGGTGAACAAGCAATTGGCAATTACGATGTCGATTCTAGAAACGCTAGAGGTGAGATGCTTGTAGAATTCGCAGAAAGGAATAAGCTGAGAATAATGAATACCTATTTCAGGAAACGTAGCAACAGAAAATGGACCTGGAAAAGCCCTAATGGTGAAACAAGAAATGAAATTGATTTCATACTTTCTGCCGATCCCAGCATAGTGCAGGATGTACAAGTAATAGGTAGGGTAAAATGTAGTGATCATAGGTTAGTGAGGGCCAGGATTCACCTCAATTTAAGCAGAGAAAGAGTAAAATTGGTCAAGAAAAAACAGGTCAACTTAGAGGCAGTATGGGTAAAAGCAGACAAATTGAGGCTGGCTGGTACTAGCAAACAAATATGCAGCCTTAGAACAGAGAGATGATGATGATGATGACATAGATGTAATTAATGAAACCGTAACGAGGCTGGCTTCAGAGGCAGCAATTGAAGTGGAAGGCAAGGCACCAAGGCAGCCAGTAGACAAGCTCTCCCAAGTAACAAAGGACCTAATAAAGAAATGACAATGAATGAAAGTGTCCCACTCAAGAGATAAGATAGAATTCACGGAACTGTCAAAACTGATCAACAAGGCGAAAATAAGTGACATTCGTAACTATAACGTGAGAAAGACTGAAGAAGCCGTAAAAAATGAACGCAGCCTGAAATGAGTGAGAAGGAAACTTGGCATAGGAAAAACCAAGATGTATGCACTAAAAGATAAGCAGGGTAATATCATCAGCAATCTCGAAGATATAGTAAAAGCAGCGGAAGAATTCTGTACTGACCTTTACAGTACCCAGACGACTCAGGAGCGCTCTATTCAAAACAATAATGAACAGTATACAGAAACTCCTCCTATAACTAGAGATGAGGTTAGAAAGGCCTTGCAAGGCATGAAACGGGGAAAAGCGGCAGGAGAGGATGGAATAACAGTCTATTTAACCAAAGATGGAGGAGACATAATGCTAGGCAAACTGGCGGCTCTCTATACGAAGTGTCTATCGACTGCAAGGGTCCCAGAATACATTATACAAATCCACAAAAAGGGCGACGTTAAAGTACTAAAAAATTATAGGCCCATTAGCTTACTCCCAGCATTATATAAAACATTTACCAAAATAATATCCAATATAATAAGGGCAACACTGGATTTTGTCAACCAAGGGAACAGGCTGGCTTCAGGGAGAGATACTTTACAATGGATCACATCCATGTCATCAATCAGGTTATCGCGAAATCTGCAGAGTACAATAAGCCCCTCTATGTGGCTTATATAGATTACGAAAATGCATTTGATTCAGCAGAGATACCAGCAGTCATAGAGGCACTACGTAATCAAGGAGTACAGAACGCTTACGTAAATACCCTAGAAAATATCTAGAGAGATTCCACAGCCACCTTAATTCTACGCAAGAAAAGTAGAAAGATACCTATAAAGAAAGGGGTCAGACAAGGAGACACAATCTCTCCAATGCTATTCACTGCAGGCTTAAAAGAAGTATTCAAGCTATTAAACTGGGAAGGCTTAGGAGTAAAGATCGACGGCGAATACCTCAACAACCTTCGGTTTGCCGATGACATTGTTCTATTCAGCAACAATGCAGACGAATTACAACAAATGATTGAGGACCTTAACAGGGAGAGTGTAAGAGCGGGACTGAAGATTAATATGCAGAAGACAAAGATAACGATAAATAACCTGGCAAGGGAACAAGAGTTCAAGATCGCAAGTCAGCCTCTAGAGTCTGTGGAGAAGTGCGTTTACCTATAGGTCAACTAATCACAGGGAACACGGACCATGAGAAGGAAATTCACAGAAGAATAAAAATGGGCTGGATCGCAAACGGCAGACATTGTGAGCTCCTGAATGGGAGCTTACCGTTATCATTGAAAAGGAAAGTATACAATCAGCGCATTTTACCGGTGCTGACATATGGGGCAGAGACTTGGAGGCTGACAAAGAAGCTTGACAACAAGTTAATGACCGCGCAAAGAGCGATGGGACGAAGAATGCTAGGCATAACTTTAAGAGACAGAAAGAGAGCAGTTTGGATCAGAGAGCAAGCGGGCATAGACGATATTTTAATAGACATTAAGAGAAAAAAAATGACGCTAGGCTGGTCATGTAATGCGCAGACTAGATAACCGTTGGACCATTAGGGTAACAGAATGGGTACCAAGAGAAGGGAAGCGCAGTAGAGGACAGCAGAAAACAAGATGGAGAGACGAAATTAGGAAATTTATGGGTGCTATTTGGAATCGGTTGGCGCAGGACAGGGGTAATTGGAGATCGCAGGGAGAGACCTTCGTCCTGCAGTGGACATGAATAGGATGATGATGACGATGATGATGATGATGATGATGAGTCATCTATAATGTACAATAAAACTTCATTCAGGCAAAGAACGCTGTAATCATGCTGTGTTTCTTGCAGTTAGCGGTTTGAAATAGTATTCAAATTTACCTGTGTAGCAGCTGGCAAGCACAATGTTGCGATTTTCCGTCCAAGGCGGTCATGGCAAAAAAAAAGAAAAGGAACGCCAAGGACAAGGCTGTAAACACGTAGAGATCTCGTTACACATTCATCCTTTAACCAGCATCCTAGCAATGTTGTACTATGTGAAATAATTACCAAAAATAAAAATAAACGGCTCGCCAAACATAACTCTGCAGCTGTATCTCTACATTCATTACTTGTTAGACATGCAGTTTGTATTTAAATCTTATTATAGTGGTGCGTAATGCTTGTGGTACGTACAATAAATATACGCGCCCAAGCTTCTTCTTCGTCACCTGGCGTACCTAAGATAAAAATGATCTAAGATAAAGATAACGTTTAATATTATAATGCTTAAATCAATCATGCTTTCTTTTTCCGCTAGTTGTGTTTGTAATTTCCGTTTCCGCTGTTTTTTTCCGCTAGTTCGCGCACACGCACGCACGCACGCACGCACGCACGCACGCACGCACGCACGCACGCACGCACGCGCACCAAGAATAGTTCGCTTCGAATACTTCGTCTCTAGTAGATGTCCTGTGCTTTCGGAGGTTTTAGAAAAAGCCTTACGTTCTCGCTTGTCGTCTTTCACAGACAAACAACCTAATAACGAACGCACAATTTGGGTTTAGACAGTACCTGTCAACAGAGCTCGCCCTCCTCACACAGAGGGAGTATATATTGGAGAACATAAAACGTAAAAATTTAATATTAGAGATTTTTCTTGATTTCACTAAAGCGTTTCATTCTTTTAATCACAGTCTACTTTTGCGCAAGCTGAAATTCTATGGCCTACGTGGCTTAGCGCACAACATTATTCTGTCCTGTTTAAGCATCGTAGACACTGTGTAGCAGTTCGTCATCGCCTTTCTTCCGTGAGAACCACTTCTTGCGGCGTACTCCAAGGCAGTATTTTAGGACTACACATTTTTAATTTGTTCATTTTTAATTATATCACACAGATTGATCAGGATTTCAAGCTTGTAATATATGCGGACGATACAAGTTTATTCATACCGGAAAGTAATCCTGTGGCACTACTCCGAAGAAATGAAATCCTCTCAAAACTAGCGCTCTGGGCCTCCAGTAATGGGCTAACTATATATGTGAAGAAAACCAAGGCAATTGTATTTAGATCAAAGGGCAAGCAAGTAGCTGCAGATATTTCGCTCTTCTTAAGTGACAATCCAACAGACATAGTAAGCAGTTCCAAATCTCTACGTGTGATAGTCACTGAACATGTGCTTTGTGACATGCAGACCAATTATACAATAACAAGGCTGTCACGAGTAACAGGTTTACTTTATCGGAACAGAGATGCACTACCCATGAACACTAATAGGATATCACTATATCACTCACTTTTTCTTGCTAACATACAACACTGCTTTCTTGTGTGGGGCAATACAACGTCAACTATTATAGGAAAATTCGCTCATGCCCAAAACAGGATAATTAGAGTTATAGCTAGTGTTCCGTGGTACACTGCAGCGGCTCTTCTAATAAAAAGAAAGATATGGTTTAATCCCTATGGAAAACTTTCATGATTACTGCCTCAGCGAAACATTAAGAGAAAAACGGCGTCACTGTCCTGATCTAACTTGCCTTGCGAAACTCACATTACCGATACGCACATATAATACAAGAAACTTGGAGTGCTGGAATGTGTCTCTAAACCATACTAACCACGGAGAGCACATGCTCAAAGGTACAATTCCAAAACTATTAAGTTACTTTTATGGTCGTGATATTGTGTTAGAAAATCTCACCGCGCTAAAACTTGGGCGTGTTTTTTTTTATAGTTTGTTCCTTTGTGTCATTTTTTTCTTGTTTTGCTTTTTTTTCTGCATAATCGTCCATACAGTTCAGCACGGCTCACAAACTTGCACGTTAGTTCAACTTTGTATAAGCTGGCATGCAAGTTATTTCTTTGTCTTCTACTTCACATTATTATTATACATGCGCTAGTTGAGCGAAACCCTTGTACATGCATCATTCTTTGTTACCACTATTTTGCTTGCTGTAAACGGTTGCTGTTCAAACGTACGGGGGTGTTAACCGGTCAAGCCGCCTTATCGGCAGCTTTTTCTTTTTACCCCTGCATGCACATTGATAAATAAATAAATAATATAAAGAAATTGATTGATTGATTGATTGATTGATTGATTGATTGATTGATTGATTGATTGATTGATTGATTGATTGATTGATTGATTGATTGATTGATTGATTGATTGAAATAGAGTTGAGTATGCTTGCTTTTTTTTCTTTTTTTCAGCGCCCGAGTGATTCCTGTGAAATGCGTGTTTGTCCTCCGCTTTCAAAAATGATTAAAGGCAGTCTAAAGATGCTCTCTACACACAGTTCAAGCAGACTGCCTTGTCTTCTGACTGACTTGTCCTCTCTCCCTCTAGAAACAATTTCACAGGCTATCCATACGGAGATGCTGTATTTAATGAAAAACTGGAGATGTTTGCTTAGCTAACGGCGTGGCAAGTTACTGCCTCTGTTGGGGAAAGCTATGACGTGTAAGAGGACGGACGAACCAACCGCCGCGGTGGCTTGGTGACTATGATGTAGCACTGCTAAGCAAGAAGGTCGCGGGATCAAATCCCTGCCGCGGCGGCCGCATTCTATGGGGGCGAAGTGCAAGAACGCCCATGTCCCATGCATTGAGTGCACGGTAAACATTCCCCGGTGATCAAAATTAATTCAGAGTCTCCCGCTACGCCGTGCCTCATAATCAAATCGTGCTTTTGGCTCGTAAGACCCGGGAATTCAATTCAACAATGGACGCACAGAAGGCGCATGGACCCACATGTACGCACTAAGCTTCTCGCGGAGTCTCATTAAGTCTAAAAAAATACTGGACGCTCCTGGAGTTTGAAGCTTGAGTTCCGGAAGAATACAGCGCTGTATTTAGAGGCCGCCTAGAGACAATCTGCAGATGAGATTGACCAAGTCGAGATTCCGAGGAAATCCGCTGTCCAATAAAGACTGGTGTTCTGAAATCTTTATTTCTGAAAGTTTCTATTCGACACTTTTATCAATTTATACGCGATCCCCGTGCAAGTGCTGATGTGCGCGCCTCACCGTTCCAAGAGTCAAGGCATCGTTTACTCAAAGATCGCCTCCGGTGCGCATCCACGCCTGTCTCCATTCGATGTTCCCCGCCAAAGCAGTGCCACTTTTTTTACCGTTCCCCAAAGCATCGCAACAATTCACTTACCCGTTTTACAGTCCAGATGCGACACTCTCTGTGTGCCTCACGGTAAAAGACACACTTCTTTGACATAAAACAAGATATAGCTAAGGCATTGGAGGCGATATTGAAGTAGGTGTGAAAAAAAAAATGGCTTGACTCACGTTATCTATAATCGTGGTAGAAACGGCGAGACGCGTGCACTTCACTAACTGTGCCGACCAATAATTTTCACAACTAAAGATTACAGAGCCTCAGTCTTTATTGAACAACCCTCGTATTATGGACGCGAATAATGACGAAGAAAAAAAGACTTTACGTTTACTAAAGTTTACTAAAGTTTACTCATCAGCTGGCTTTCTATGGCGTGTCTCAACAAATGCTTTTGCGTGCGAGAGAATTCTGTGAGAGTGCCTAAATGGGGCACCGTCGCCACTGCTCCAGCTGATCGTTGCGGCGGTGGCAACAACTTGTCGTGCAGCAACCACGGCGTCGGCTTGCGGCGTGGAGCACGTGGTCAAGCTGGCGCGCTGGCGAGCCAAGGGCGGCGGCGGCGTGCTGCCCGAGGCGATGCGCGCCTACGAGAGAGCCCGGGCCGAGCTCAACGTGCTGCCTTTCTGCAGCCAGTTCATACCCATGGAGGTATGCGCTGAAATGCGCTGCTGGCATCGGAAGCGCACTTGCGTACGGCCGCAGACACTGGGATTGGCTGATGTGAACATTGAGCGGGTCGGTATAGATCTGCGTCGTATCCTCTGCGGCTCGAACGTCGCCGACGCTTGGACGGGGCGACCTTTATTGAGAGCTCGGAGTCTATTGAGCTTATACTGTAGTTAATAGTGCTCAGTGGTCGGAAAGTGGCCGCAAATTCCGGCTATTTGATTCAGCATGCATCTGATAGAAGTGGCGCGAAGGAAAGTACGAGTAAAAAAAATAATAATGCCGCAGTTTCGTCCGAAAGGCGAAGCATCGGTTACGATAGCAAATGAGTGGACAGCTACACGAGGTAAGGATAGTAGTTTTATCGGCCGTATAAATTTGTAAACATAGGCATATAGTAACTAAATTAACAAACATGCTCTCACGCGCGCACAAGCAAACGTGAACACATATCTCACTCGATGACCGCGGAAAATCGCTGTCACAAGGCTGGCGTTAGGACGCGCAGCAGCGACCAGAGTGAAATTCGGGCGGTCTACCTTTTCAACGCAAAGTGAACGCCGAGGACACAGCACGCGCAGAATTGAAAGCCACAGATCGCTCTCAAGATGCGGCGTAGCCGTCACATGCACGAGTGTGTGTACCTGTATATGCTGAGCATATACAGGGACACTAACATGCGCAGTTGCAGCCGGAGTAGAACGCCGCCCCCCGTTGAATTGGGAGTTGGACAATAGCCACACGGACGTCACAGGAAAACGGACATTGGCTAGATATGCCCAAATTAAATTTTGTGGTGGTCATCTTAAGGGAAGCGAAAGAAGTTTGACGGCCGCCTTCGACAGCGGTGTACTATATCACTTCGTATAGCACTTCATCGTGCGTAAGAGGTAGCACGTGTTTGAGGCGACGCTGCCAACATCTCTCTCTCTCTCTCTCGCACTTGGCACCCTTCGCGCCATACAGCAAACGTGCCGGCGATATCGCACGTGTGCATTCGTCCACGTGCATTCCTTCCGTTATTTCTCTTCGCGGTTATTTGCTTTTCGCCTTGATATCGGATAGGCGTTCTCGCTTTGTCGCAACGTGTCGTTCCTCTTTTTATGGCAAATAGGTGTTAAGGATGCTTCAGTCTGTTTTCCTGGCATCGGTCACGGTTGTCGTGATCTCACTCCAGTAGCATAGCCAGAAATTCTTTTCAGGTGGGGGGGAGGCACGCACTTGACCGGGGACGGGGGGCAGGATGAAAGGGCGGAGGGGAGAGAGAGGGGGTGCTGGGAAGGTCGCATACTAAAATAGAAATTTCGGGGGGCGGAGCGCACGTGCCCGGTGTGCCCCTCCGCTCCCTCCTGGCTACGCCATGGCCACTGGTCATCGCATATTTATCGTCATTGTGCTTCCCTGGCTAAAGAAACCGACTAAACCAAAACTGACCCAACCCATGGTTCGGTACTACGGAATCGAATTCGGCATCGTGCCTTCAACGACAAAGCCATCTTTATCCTGAAGCCAGCTGTCTCCATTTTGGGCGGCGTGGCATTTCCTCTGGGTGGTCCTCTGCTGGCTTTCCTATTCTTTTTTCAGACAACTCCGACGAGGACGTTACTCTGTTCTCCGGTTCTCGATCTATGTGTCGCCGTTGTCGCTTGGCTTCAGTACTACTCCCTGGCTGCACTGCTATCTGTATTTCATTATTTTTTAAATATTGATTTCGTCATGTTGCCGCTCAACTATAGCAAAGTCCGTCTTTCTTACTATATCGGCCATGAAATGTTCCTTCGTAGAACTCACTCAACGCTTTCTTAAAACATGCAGTGCTTTCGTAAATACTGAGAGAGAGAGAAAGAAGAGAGAGCAAGGACAGGAAAGGCAGGGAGGTCAACCAGAAGAGCACCCGGTTTGCTACCCTACACTGGGAGTGAGGGAAAGGGGAATAGAAAGAAAGTATACATTAAGATCATTGTCTTCGATGTAAACGAATGCGAAACTATAAAGCCGCCTCTTAGAAGTATACAATTGTATGCAACAGTCTTAGGACCACAAATGCGGCAGATTTGTTAATTTTTTTTCGCAGCCTGGACATGCGGGCTGAAATCAAGTGGCACAGCCCACGTGTGCCTGTTCGACCAATGAAATGCATTGAGACAAGTCTACTTTTCATGGCTGTGCCAGAAGAAATTTAAATTTCTCGCTGATGCCATGATCTCTGGACTTTTGCTGGCCACTGTACCTGTCTACTATTAGAGGCGTCGCAGTTACATTCTGTAGGCGGCGTATGCGCATGCTGAGAAAAACATTTTGCGAATCATAACCAGTTGCGAATACTTAGTTGGATCTTCACAACAGCGAATGACAATGCTGTCGTCGCGGCAGTAGTTCTTCCGGGAATCCCAAATGTCTCAATCCGCGCTGCTGTCTCATCCGCGCAGGTGATCACGTGGCCCAAGCACCAGTCGATCGTGTACCACCCGTCTCTGCTACCGCGCCACAGGGGCGCCTCATCCGTGAACTGGTGAGCCGCGGGCGTGCATGCAGGCGTGCAACTGTAGTTCAAGTCGGTTCACCTGAGAAGTTATTTGCAACGCCTACAAATCGCACCACGTTGGAGGTCCCCGCGGCGAGAAAGCAGTAATACTGAGTCGGCGTGACAGAGCCTGGGAAGCCGATGTCAGGAAGGAAGGGGCGCTATAAATAAATACATTAATTGCTTGCCTTACTCACCATCTGCATTGCATTACGTGCGTACATAGTACGCGTATACAAACACGCATGCGCCTGTGCACACTGCGAATTCGCAGCAACGAAGTAATCCGCAAACAATGTGTAAGAATATCGCAGGGACTCCCCGCGGTGTGTGTGTGTAGACACATATATATATATATATATATATATTATATACACGCGGTCACTATTGCGCTCGTGCCCAATCGGAGTGAAGGCACACATTTGGTTGCTCGCGAAGTCTCGAAAATGTAACTAAGCGTACGTCGACACCTAAATACCAACAAAGAGTTGCGAGCACTCCTCTCACGTTTATAGGGCAATGTAGCTGTATGTGGTCATTCTGGCAACTTGTTCTGCGCGGGAGTAACTGCGTGCCCACTTGGAGAGTTCTTCGCACCACAGACACTATATCGAAACACAATTAAAACAACAACGTTCACTTTGTTTGCACCGAAGCGCAGGTGCTCCGCTGAGAATACTCCCGAAAATGTAGCTTGAATTTGAAATTCGAAGCAATAGCAGCAATGTGCTGAGCGTGATGAGGAAACAAAAAGCTTGAGGGGACCTGGCCAGCACACACACACCGAGCACCGCACGGACGCCTGGTGAAAAGCACAATGCAATACGACAGCCAATAGCATTAAATGCAACGACCGTCTTTTATCTAGAAGGTTCTCAGAATAAGCGGACACTCCCGCAAAAAGAGTTAGCGGCAGTTTTGTTCTGTGTCGGACGACGTTCTCGGCACAGTGGACGACCACGCACGGGTGGGCACTTCTCGCAGGACCTTGATCGAGGGCGACGCCAAGGGTGGCCTGAGCGTGTTCTGGGCCGACGACGGCTTGGACACGGGTCCTCTGCTGCTGCAGCGAGAGTGCGACGTGCTGCCAGACGATACGGTCGACTCGCTGTACGCGCGGTTCCTCTTTCCCGAAGGAGTTAAGGCCATGGTAAGGGTCTCTCCACCTGGCCACGCACTAGAGCAGTTTTCGTCAAAAGTTTCCGAAACAAATGCGCGCGAGATTGGGCCGAGGATACCCCGTTTGTTCACTCGAAAGACGCAAGCATTTTTTGAGTGCGTATACGGCGCTCGCTCTCCTCAGCGTTGGAGCGTGTGGAAATGAAACCCCTAAGCACGTGACTCCCCGGCGGGCATTCGCGGTTTGACTCGGGAACCTTTGACGAAGGCTGTGCAGACCTTGTCCTAAACAAGACACACCGAGCGCACATTACCGAATCTGATGTCGCGCCGTGCATTTCATGATGCGATTTTGATAGCCGTGGATGAGGACTTGCAACTTCGTGCTGCAACGCGCTTTGTTTACCAAGCTACCGCAATGAACGCTGGTCTAGGTTGACAAATTTTGCCTTTATAAGTCGTTGTATCCTCGCTACGCTCACGGCGCGCACGCTGATATCGCGCGCGCCGGACGACCACCGCGGGTTCGAGCGCTCCGCCATGCATACAGGGAGGCGCCTGCTCCGGCCCGTTCCGTGTGCCGACGCACAGCTGCGCGCGCCCCGCCGGCCCCGGCTAGGCGATGCCCTAGGCGAGATAACATTCATTAAGCTGGAATTCGATACAAATGCCAGTGTCATGAACACGTCCGAACGTATCTCTAATTGCGACACAATGCATGGCCAAATGGTCGCCGGTGGCCGCTAACGGCGCACCGCGACAGAGAGAGAACAAAGAACCGAGCAGTAAGGCTGCGTATCCTTCGGTCAGCTCCTGCCGTCGCGCGCCCCACAGCAGAGAAAGTGGAAACAGAAAGAAACGGCAGACGAACAGAACGATGGCAAGACGCTGGCTCAGGACGGCGGAAGAGTGCGCCCGCCCGCCGAAACAACCGGCGGCGGACAAAGGGGGCCGCCAGAGAGGGACACGCACGCACCGTACACGCACCTTCAGACGCCTCGATGCGGTCTCCTCGGGACCCGTCGTCCGCGCGCGCAACCGGAGCGCACGCAAGCAGGGCCCGAATCCCGCCAAAATGTCGGCCAATGGGTGAAGCCCGTTGACCTTCCCGTGGGCGGGATGACAGCAGAGCGAGAGTGTTTTATGACCCGCTGCCACCCCGGGTGTCCAGGCAGGGAGGAGAGGGACACGGAGCCCCCGGAAACGCAACGGCGCCACACAACCACCGCGAGAACCCGAAACCTGCGACCTCATATCGACGTTTTCAACGAGTGCGTATCCTATAGCTGCGCAACTCCTTGTGCTTGTGCCTTCTTTGTTATTTAATTTTCCGCATGCTGTCAGCATTGGGGGCTCAATCCCATCGCTCGTGATCCGTTGTCAAGATTGGAGTCGGGCATGAATTAGAAGGTAGCTGGCCCATGCCGACGTCCAACTTATCCACGCTGAGGACGTTGATGAAGGGAAGGACTGCTTCTCATCGAGAACGAGGAATATGGGTTTATTTACAGTATTTGTATCAGTCTAACATGACTGTTTGAAAAAGTACATCAGTCTAACATGACTGCTTGAGAGAGAATGTCCTGAGCAGCCGCACAACAGCGGTTTTTAAACACTCGGTCCTCTCCCGATACAAGGTGATGCGAACGTTAGTTTAGTCATCGCAAACTAGCCGCCTCCCCGCAGAACGGTCTACACACACAAATGCACACACGTGCGAAGGTCCGGAACCGACGTCAGAGGGGCCCCGTAGAACTCGGAGCCGTTCCGAGTAGCGCGTTGTCTTGCGTCTTGGTCGGTGCATGGGAAGCAGCACCAAACGGCGTTCCCGCGGCAACTCGCGCACCCGTAGCAGATCAGGTCCGCGTTGAGGAGTTTGGGAACAATAGTTGGCCCGCCGAACTCATTCCCTCACAACGGCGATGAGGCTAGAAGTTGGCGGCGGTTTCAGCACAAAGCCTGCTTCACCGAACGCATCCTAGCAGAAGCGACGGAGAGTGGGGGATGCGCGTCTTGTTCCCCGACACAAAGTCGATATAATCACGCTGTGGCTAGAGGTTGGCGGCGATTCTCCCGAGATGTTGCTTCCCCAGTCGCAACTGGGTGGCAAACTTGCACTGCAGCTCGCCGTTCTTAACAATGCACACTAGTGGGATCCCCAGCACAACCGGTGCTTAATATTTGCACAACGTTACCTTCTTTATTTTGTTCATACACATGCGCACGATGCGGCGTGTGTGCGTCCTCGTTTGCTGCTGGATACGTTTTACATAGTTCAGGACAACATTCATTTGGGCTAGATGGTGCATACTTGAATTTAGAAGGAACAGCGCCACCGAAGACGATCACAAGTGGGGAAAACGACACAGGACAAGCGCCTGGCGCTTGTCCTGTGTCGTTCTCCCCACTTGTGATCGTCTTCGTTGGCGCTGTTCCTTCCTAATCAAATATGATTTACATGTCAAACGCGCAAATTTCGCCTGCGTGTGTACGTACGTGTTCGTTCCATTGTCTTTCTTTCTATTTTTGTTCAATCAATTCCATTCCTTCGTTTTTATCTCGCTCCGTCGAGTTGAAGCTTTCTTTCAAAAAACGAGCGAAGGACACACTGTTTCGGCAACCTTTGCGCGCACGCAGGGCGAGGCCGTGGCGCTGATCGCCTCCGGCGAGGCACCGCGCATCGCGCAGCCCGCCGACGGCGCCACCTACGACCCGATGCTCAACAAGCGGGAGCTGCGGCGCGTGGACTTCTCCACGCTGACGGGACGGGCGCTGCACAACTTCATCCGGGGCATGGACAAGGTGCCCGGCGCCTGGATCACCCTCGAGGGACAGGTGTGTGTGCTCGCCTGCCAGCATTTATTTATTTATTTTACAATACACTGTGCTGTCGTATTGCATCAGGCAGGTGGGATTTGTCATAAGGAAACTAAAGAGAAATAAACACGAAAGCATGAACGCAAAATTAAGTCTGACTCGGAAATACGTTATTTTCAACAACAGTTTTAAAAACAAACGATTTCGCTGCAAACAGTGACAGTGCACAAGGATATCTGTGAACTGTATACATTTGTAGGCAACAGACCTTGACTTAGTGCTAAGGGCAAGCTGAGTGACTAAAAAATTCAATGCGCAAGAAATAGGCGATCCAGGTGCACATATGAAAGGAAAACTGTATTAGATACGACCCTGTCCAGAAGCCTCGATTTCTCAATCGCATGGCCATATAAACGAGTTTTTTTGTCGGAACACATTCAACAAGCCAAGTAAACGTTACAACGTTTAGGGTTTCGCACGAAACCCTTATTCACGTCGGAATGCATAACTTGAATTAGTTAGCACGACAAATTTTTGTTAACCGTGCTTGTTGCCCAACAGGCTATCTTCCGTCAGACCAGTTCTGGCTCCTGTTTCCACTGTTCGACGCTCTCGTGCGACTTTCGCGTCATCCCGACGGAGGATCGAATGGGCAATATGGCTGTTCGAGGAAATAGCGGCAGCGTAGCAGCCCACGAGGAGCGAGACCGAGCGATTAATTCATTAATTTTCGCAGACGTACTATTACAGAAAAAGAAGCAAGTGAAGCTCGGGTGCATGCAGAGGTTACAGAACGGCAGGGCTCTGCGCTTATAATGCAACGCGAACGACGCTAAGCCGTTAGAATTAAAGCTGTGTACGGCCATGAGAACAAACAAATAGACGTACAAATAAAGAAGTATATGAGCACCCGCCTTGGTGGCGTAATGGCTTTGGCGTTGCGCTGCTAAGCTTCAGGTCGCGGGATCACATCCCGGCCACGGCGGCCGCATTTTGACGGGGGCGAAATGCAAATAACGCCCGTCTACCGTGCACTGTTTTCCCGTTAACGAACCCAGAGGGTCAAAATGAATCCCGAGTTCCTCACTACCGCGTGCCTCATAATCAGGTGATGGTGCATGCTCGCACGTAAAACCCCAGAATTTGAAGTAGAGGAGCTTAGTGACGTGAGCTAGACGATGCATGCGCTGGAGTGAGTTGTATTCTCTATGACATGCACCTACTAAAACTTCCCGTGGTCTAGGCATTGTAGCACAAATCAGAGAATAAATCAATGGAAAAACAAATATATAAATATATATATTCACTGTTTTTCGTAAGAACCGTGTGGATAGAATAGGAGACGGTGTCGTAATAGCCGTAAGAAAGCATATAAAGGTAAAACCCATTCCTACTCACAGCATTCTTGAAACTATTTGGGTTGCATGCTATTTACCAGCTGTAACTTTGGTTATTGGATCATGCTATAGGCCACCTGACTTTCTACAAGATTTTTCTGAGGAACTGCAGTCTGCATTAGGCTCCGTCTAATCCGAATATAATAACTCTCCCAGCATCCCTAGCACACGCCAGACACGCGATTGTGCAGATTTTGTTGACGTTTTAGAATATTTTCATTTGTCTCAACTTATCGAAATCCCTACGCGACACAACGCTATTCTTGATTTGCTTCTAACAACACACCCCGAACGTGCTACCGTGGATGTACTAGAGTATATCAGTGACCATCGTGTCATACATTGCACCTTTAAAACGCAAACCGTGAAGAAACCGCCACAAAAAATGATTTATGACTATGCTAAAGCAGATCCCGAAGGCTTCAACTTTGAGCTGTTTGAATTTTACCTGTCATTCATGCAAACGTATGAAAACAGTTCATTGCAAGATAACTGGATTCGTTTTCGTGACGAGTTGTTAAGACTGCGGGAAAGATACATTCCAAAAAAAATGGATCTATGAAACAGCAGACAAGCCATGGTTTACTCGAGAGATTAAGCGATATTTGAATAAAAAGAAACGTTTGTTTCGAAAAGCAAGAAGCGCAAGATCCGTTGAAGCTATCAGAATATTTATCATTTTCTAAAGAATGTGCATTACATACTGAGGCTGCCAAATATAAGTTTTTCAACCAGGATATTTCGAAATTTCTAAAAACAGACCCCAAAACATTTTGGAAGGTCATTTCTCCCGCACCTACAAAAGAGTTGCATGTGTTTGACACTGAGTCTGGTGCTGCAATTGGTTTCATGGATGTTGCTGATCGGTTTAATTTATACTTTTGTAGTGTATTTAATGACGAAAATCCCCTGGATATTCCAACACAGTTTTCTGATAGGTTTCCATTTATGGAATGTGTGACTGTGACAAGTGACGGTAATGTGAAAGCTATTGAGCGTTTACCATCGTTTTCTAGTCCTGGTCCTGACGGTATTTGTACTAAGCTACTAAAAATGACCAAGCACAATTCTGCTCTTATACTTACACTACTGTTTCAACCCTCTCTCGACACCGCCGAAATTCCAGACGACTGGAAATTGGCACATGTGATGGCAGTATATAAAACCGGCAACAAGAACAAGTTAATAAACTATAGGCCTCTATCCCTTACGTCTGTTGTATGCAAACTATTTGAACACGTGTTATCTTCTCAAATCATGCAGTACATGGCTAGCAACCACATTCTATTTGCAAACTAGCATGGTTTTCAACGAGGCCAGTCATGTGAATCCCAGCTTCTTGAACTAACTACAGACATTCACCTTAACCTCCACGCCTCCAACCTCCAAACCTCCAAACTGACGCCATATTTGTAGATTTTGCTAAAGCCTTTGACCGTGTGGCTCATAACCGCCTCATATATAAAATGAAGCTGATTAAAGTTGACGAAAAAGTAATAAACTGGGTTAAAGAATGTTTAAGTAACAGACGGCAAGCTGTCGTAATTAATAATGTTCGTTCGTCATTTCAACCTGTTCAGTCCGGTGTGCCTCAAGGTTCCGTTTTGGGACCCACTCTATTTTGAATTTATTAAAATGATATTCATCAGGGTATAAGCTCGAAAATCCGGTTATATGCCAACGGCTGCGTTCTGTATCGGCCATTAAAATGCAAGACTGACTGTGATAAACTACAAAATGAGTTGAACAGGATTGAAAGATGGTGCTAAGACTGGCAAATGAGCGTAAATATCTCGAAAACTAAGCTTATGAGATTTACTACTTGCAGTGAAATTACGAAACACACATACTTTCTAAATGGTGAGGCTTTAGAAACTGCATAATCATTTAAATATCTAGGTGTTCATTTTTCTCCGACTTTGTCTTGGCATAATCATGTGGGTTGTATTGTTTCCACTGCATGCAAATCTCTTGGCTTCATTCGTCCAACGCTTCGTCAGGCTAATACTGATACCAAGCTTCTTGCATATACCCCCGTACTTCGTTCAAAGCTTGAGTATGCCTCATTCATATGGAACTCGCACCAAACGCATCTTATTAACAAACTAGAATCTTTTCAGAACAAGACAGCGCGATTTATTACAGGTAACTATTCACAACATTCAAGCATCACCAAGTAAAACATGACCTAGGACTCATCCCATTGCAGACTAGAAGAAAGATCTCTCGGCTAACTTTCTTCCATAAGCTTTTTCATCACCCAAATATCTTCTCTCAGGCACGCATCTTACCAGCCTAAAGGAAATTCCCACGAATTGATCACGAATTTAAGGTCGAACAACCATTTGCACGTACTAAACAATTGCAGTTTTCATGCCTGCACTTAGCCATTTCGGAGTGGAATCATCTCCCAAGTAATAAAGCCGAAATAACTGACCATAATATATAAACAAGCACTAAATGAAACATTCGGAAATTATTAACATTTCTTCCTGCACTTATTCAGATGTCAGATGATGTAAGATTATTGTTTGTATAATGTAATAATTATTAGCGTATGATGTTGCCGAATGAGAAGTGATGTACAGGTTGCATAGCACGTACGACTTCATACAAGGATATTCGACTTACATGCGCGTTGCCTTATACCTTTGTATATCATTTGTTCTGCCCCCCCTCCCCTCTTGTAATCCCCAAGCTGGGCCTTTAGGGTAAATAAATGAAAAAGAAGGGAAAAAGTAGATATACACACACAAATGATGCGTACAATTCATCACGGCAAACAACAAGACTAATAAACTGCATCTCGTTTTCGAATAGAGATACACACAGCTGTCATTGACGCACTTATAGTGCCTCGTTTCCTGATACGAAATGCCTCAAGTAGCTGGTGTGCAGTAGTTTAATTCATAGCTCCTGCCCACAGTTTCAATCTAATCAAACTGAGGCTGTCGAAAGTGATGGTGGTGAGTTGCAGCAACGGGCAGATTTAGCTTGGCGATCGAGGCTCACTATTGCAAGCAATGTAATGCGCGCAAAACTAATTAGGCAGCATGCTCAAGGGAGCGAGGCCACCCATCGCCTATAAGGAAAGGCGTGCGACACAGCACCGACGTCAACGACTAGTATATATGACTGAAAGACAGTACACATGACAACTCCACAAAAGCAGTCTCGGCTACACTCTTCCCTTTTCCTTTTCTTTTCTTGCTCAGGAAACAGTGCATCTAAGCAGACGTCACGGGCTATTATTACTTTTTTTGCAATAAATAGATGGGCAAGAAAAAGACGCACATGAAATGATATCTACCAAAAATGTCGTCGGCTTCAATAAATCTTAGGAAGGCTGTTAGCGCTTCCCTTTGTAATGTATTTTATGATTATTTGTAGGACTGTGCGAATATTCAGAACATTTGAATAACGAATCGAATAGTGTCCTATTCGATTCGCTATTCGATTCAGTCTTCGAATCGAATAGTCAGTACTAGTAAATGCATCTCAGAACCTCAACTGCGCCCAGTTAAACATAAAATTGGAGTAGAATTACGATACGTTTTCGGCCCCGACGGACATAGTATAGACATAAAACATGAGAACTTGCGTAGTGGAGCTGGCTGCGTCGCTTAGCTATAGCACCACGCTACAGGCTGTATACAGCGATAATTCGCACTCTCTGAAGAGTTCTATGCTTGCGAAGAAACTAGTTGGCTGCTCCCAATGCTCCATTTGTGCCTTTAATAAACAGCGCTTCATAATGTACTATGTAACGACAAACTTTTAACTTAAATAGTACTACAATGTAAACATCGTTCTATACCAATTGTGTTAACGCCAGTTCATTATTCCCCCCAAAATATTCGAAAGCTATCCGATATTCGATTCGACTCGATTCGATTCTGACACTATTTGATTTGTATTCGATTCGCTCTCAAAAAGAACTATTTGCCTAAGAGCATTGCGCAATAAGATCGCTTCTCAAACGGCACCTTTTCGAAAGAATTTCGTGGATATTCGAGTGGAAAACCGTGAGCCTGCTTGCAAGCACCGTGAGCACTGCGAGTTCCCCACGGCGTTCCTCTTGGAGACGCGTCAGCGCGCGCATGCAGGCGACGCGCGTCTACGGCTCGAGCCTGTGGCCCTCCGGTCCCGTGGAAGGTGCTCGGCAGGTGTCCGTGGAAGGCATGTCCCGGCCCGGACTGGTCCACGACGAAGGCCTGCTGCTGTGCGGCTGCGACGGGGCCTGGGTCAACGTGCGGCAGCTGGCCTCCGAGGAGACGGGACGCGTCAGCCTCGCCTCGCGCTTCGGTCAGCAGCAGGCCGACGGCGAGGCGCTGGAGCTCGCCGACGAGGAGAGGACGCTGGTCGACAAGCTGAGGGTGAGTGCGCACGCACGAGCAGCCTCGCATAGACGGAGGAGGACGGGGGGGCTCGGCCTGCCTGCATCGGTTCTCGTCGTCCATATAGCGACAGCAAGGACAGGCCCTTCTCTCCGTCGTCCCGTTACGGTGTCGTCGTTTTCAGCCGCTGTGCATGCAGCAAGCGGTTCCCCTGTTGAAGCACTTGCATCCACTCGA